>NW_027102077.1:0-94574 GCF_035609145.1 Eleutherodactylus coqui
TTGCCTTGCCCATAAGCATTCCCCTCCCTGGAATAACTTAACCTACCCATTCCCCTATCTGGAATAACTGTACCTACCACAAAAGAAGTGATAAGCAGCGATCAATTTGACTGTTGTAGGCTGCCGTATCCCGCTTAAGGGCGAATTTCAAACGTTGTCCATCACAGAGACAAATGATCTGGCTCCAGCAGCGTCTATAGGAGTATCTGTCTGCTCACTTCTAGCTCCAGTGGAGACTGATGGAAAAATGGCCGCTAACAACCTGTGATCCTTGTTCCGGGTGCGCGTGTCACCATCGAGCCTTAATGACATCATAAAGCTGCTTCAAGTGCAAGACTTGCAGGCTTATATACAGTCTATCTATCTATCTATCTATCTAATGTATGTTACTGCATAGATATATATCTAGCTATATAAATAGATAGCTATATATCAATATAGATATTTCTACAAATATCTAGCTTTACGTATAAATTTAAACTTCTATAGTTATGGTTTTGTAGGGCTGAAAACATACATACAAAATTTGTATTATTATCAGCATTATTCTTATAATTGCCATTGATGTTATTCCAGGGGCAGGTAATAAACCGCATGAGGCTTTGACCAATTTTTACCATTTTAGGTAAAAAGCTGCATTGACTGCACTTCTGCATTTTGTGGGATATGGTAGGACTGCAAGCAAATCCTGAGACAAGATATATCAAAAACACTCCATACAGCATGCAATTTCATTTTCCAAGATAGAAACATTGGTCACGCTGAACATTGTTGAACGTTTTCGCTGCAATGCATCCTGGGACGCTTGGATCCAGGTTCCATCATTCATGTTGCGCTATTTCAACCAACCTGTGTGGCTCATATTCACTTTGGGTTGACGATTGGCATGGTCATGGTGTAGGCCGAGCCTTTTTTGCCACTTCATCCGCCTCCGATCAAGCATAATGCCTTGCCCATAAGCATTCCCCTCCCTGGAATAACTTAACCTACCCATTCCCCTATCTGGAATAACTGTACCTACCACAAAAGAAGTGATAAGCAGCGATCAATTTGACTGTTGTAGGCTGCCGTATCCCGCTTAAGGGCGAATTTCAAACGTTGTCCATCACAGAGACAAATGATCTGGCTCCAGCAGCGTCTATAGGAGTATCTGTCTGCTCACTTCTAGCTCCAGTGGAGACTGATGGAAAAATGGCCGCTAACAACCTGTGATCCTTGTTCCGGGTGCGCGTGTCACCATCGAGCCTTAATGACATCATAAAGCTGCTTCAAGTGCAAGACTTGCAGGCTTATATACAGTCTATCTATCTATCTATCTATCTATCTATCTAATGTATGTTACTGCATAGATATATATCTAGCTATATAAATAGATAGCTATATATCAATATAGATATTTCTACAAATATCTAGCTTTACGTATAAATTTAAACTTCTATAGTTATGGTTTTGTAGGGCTGAAAACATACATACAAAATTTGTATTATTATCAGCATTATTCTTATAATTGCCATTGATGTTATTCCAGGGGCAGGTAATAAACCGCATGAGTCTTTGACCAATTTTTACCATTTTAGGTAAAAAGCTGCATTGACTGTACTTCTGCATTTTGTGGGATATGGTAGGACTGCAAGCAAATCCTGAGACAAGATATGTCAAAAACACTCCATACAGCATGCAATTTCATTTTCCAAGATAGAAACATTGGTCACGCTGAACATTGTTGAACGTTTTCGCTGCAATGCATCCTGGGACGCTTGGATCCAGGTTCTATCATTCATGCTGCGCCATTTCAACCAACCTGTGTGGCTCATATTCACTTTGGGTTGACGAGTTGCATGGTCATGGTGTAGGCCGAGCCTTTTTTGCCACTTCATCCGCCTCCGATCAAGCATAATGCCTTGCCCATAAGCATTCCCCTCCCTGGAATAACTTAACCTACCCATTCCCCTATCTGGAATAACTGTACCTACCACAAAAGAAGTGATAAGCAGCGATCAATTTGACTGTTGTAGGCTGCCGTATCCCGCTTAAGGGCGAATTTCAAACGTTGTCCATCACAGAGACAAATGATCTGGCTCCAGCAGCGTCTATAGGAGTATCTGTCTGCTCACTTCTAGCTCCAGTGGAGACTGATGGAAAAATGGCCGCTAACAACCTGTGATCCTTGTTCCGGGTGCGCGTGTCACCATCGAGCCTTAATGACATCATAAAGCTGCTTCAAGTGCAAGACTTGCAGGCTTATATACAGTCTATCTATCTATCTATCTATCTAATGTATGTTACTGCATAGATATATATCTAGCTATATAAATAGATAGCTATATATCAATATAGATATTTCTACAAATATCTAGCTTTACGTATAAATTTAAACTTCTATAGTTATGGTTTTGTAGGGCTGAAAACATACATACAAAATTTGTATTATTATCAGCATTATTCTTATAATTGCCATTGATGTTATTCCAGGGACAGGTAATAAACCGCATGAGGCTTTGACCAATTTTTACCATTTTAGGTAAAAAGCTGCATTGACTGCACTTCTGCATTTTGTGGGATATGGTAGGACTGCAAGCAAATCCTGAGACAAGATATATCAAAAACACTCCATACAGCATGCAATTTCATTTTCCAAGATAGAAACATTGGTCACGCTGAACATTGTTGAACGTTTTCGCTGCAATGCATCCTGGGACGCTTGGATCCAGGTTCCATCATTCATGTTGCGCTATTTCAACCAACCTGTGTGGCTCATATTCACTTTGGGTTGACGATTGGCATGGTCATGGTGTAGGCCGAGCCTTTTTTGCCACTTCATCCGCCTCCGATCAAGCATAATGCCTTGCCCATAAGCATTCCCCTCCCTGGAATAACTTAACCTACCCATTCCCCTATCTGGAATAACTGTACCTACCACAAAAGAAGTGATAAGCAGCGATCAATTTGACTGTTGTAGGCTGCCGTATCCCGCTTAAGGGCGAATTTCAAACGTTGTCCATCACAGAGACAAATGATCTGGCTCCAGCAGCGTCTATAGGAGTATCTGTCTGCTCACTTCTAGCTCCAGTGGAGACTGATGGAAAAATGGCCGCTAACAACCTGTGATCCTTGTTCCGGGTGCGCGTGTCACCATCGAGCCTTAATGACATCATAAAGCTGCTTCAAGTGCAAGACTTGCAGGCTTATATACAGTCTATCTATCTATCTATCTATCTATCTATCTATCTATCTATCTATCTAATGTATGTTACTGCATAGATATATATCTAGCTATATAAATAGATAGCTATATATCAATATAGATATTTCTACAAATATCTAGCTTTACGTATAAATTTAAACTTCTATAGTTATGGTTTTGTAGGGCTGAAAACATACATACAAAATTTGTATTATTATCAGCATTATTCTTATAATTGCCATTGATGTTATTCCAGGGGCAGGTAATAAATCGCATGAGTCTTTGACCAATTTTTACCATTTTAGGTAAAAAGCTGCATTGACTGTACTTCTGCATTTTGTGGGATATGGTAGGACTGCAAGCAAATCCTGAGACAAGATATGTCAAAAACACTCCATACAGCATGCAATTTCATTTTCCAAGATAGAAACATTGGTCACGCTGAACATTGTTGAACGTTTTCGCTGCAATGCATCCTGGGACGCTTGGATCCAGGTTCTATCATTCATGCTGCGCCATTTCAACCAACCTGTGTGGCTCATATTCACTTTGGGTTGACGAGTTGCATGGTCATGGTGTAGGCCGAGCCTTTTTTGCCACTTCATCCGCCTCCGATCAAGCATAATGCCTTGCCCATAAGCATTCCCCTCCCTGGAATAACTTAACCTACCCATTCCCCTATCTGGAATAACTGTACCTACCACAAAAGAAGTGATAAGCAGCGATCAATTTGACTGTTGTAGGCTGCCGTCTCCCGCTTAAGGGCGAATTTCAAACGTTGTCCATCACAGAGACAAATGATCTGGCTCCAGCAGCGTCTATAGGAGTATCTGTCTGCTCACTTCTAGCTCCAGTGGAGACTGATGGAAAAATGGCCGCTAACAACCTGTGATCCTTGTTCCGGGTGCGCGTGTCACCATCGAGCCTTAATGACATCATAAAGCTGCTTCAAGTGCAAGACTTGCAGGCTTATATACAGTCTATCTATCTATCTATCTATCTATCTATCTAATGTATGTTACTGCATAGATATATATCTAGCTATATAAATAGATAGCTATATATCAATATAGATATTTCTACAAATATCTAGCTTTACGTATAAATTTAAACTTCTATAGTTATGGTTTTGTAGGGCTGAAAACATACATACAAAATTTGTATTATTATCAGCATTATTCTTATAATTGCCATTGATGTTATTCCAGGGACAGGTAATAAACCGCATGAGGCTTTGACCAATTTTTACCATTTTAGGTAAAAAGCTGCATTGACTGCACTTCTGCATTTTGTGGGATATGGTAGGACTGCAAGCAAATCCTGAGACAAGATATATCAAAAACACTCCATACAGCATGCAATTTCATTTTCCAAGATAGAAACATTGGTCACGCTGAACATTGTTGAACGTTTTCGCTGCAATGCATCCTGGGACGCTTGGATCCAGGTTCCATCATTCATGTTGCGCTATTTCAACCAACCTGTGTGGCTCATATTCACTTTGGGTTGACGATTGGCATGGTCATGGTGTAGGCCGAGCCTTTTTTGCCACTTCATCCGCCTCCGATCAAGCATAATGCCTTGCCCATAAGCATTCCCCTCCCTGGAATAACTTAACCTACCCATTCCCCTATCTGGAATAACTGTACCTACCACAAAAGAAGTGATAAGCAGCGATCAATTTGACTGTTGTAGGCTGCCGTATCCCGCTTAAGGGCGAATTTCAAACGTTGTCCATCACAGAGACAAATGATCTGGCTCCAGCAGCGTCTATAGGAGTATCTGTCTGCTCACTTCTAGCTCCAGTGGAGACTGATGGAAAAATGGCCGCTAACAACCTGTGATCCTTGTTCCGGGTGCGCGTGTCACCATCGAGCCTTAATGACATCATAAAGCTGCTTCAAGTGCAAGACTTGCAGGCTTATATACAGTCTATCTATCTATCTAATGTATGTTACTGCATAGATATATATCTAGCTATATAAATAGATAGCTATATATCAATATAGATATTTCTACAAATATCTAGCTTTACGTATAAATTTAAACTTCTATAGTTATGGTTTTGTAGGGCTGAAAACATACATACAAAATTTGTATTATTATCAGCATTATTCTTATAATTGCCATTGATGTTATTCCAGGGACAGGTAATAAACCGCATGAGGCTTTGACCAATTTTTACCATTTTAGGTAAAAAGCTGCATTGACTGCACTTCTGCATTTTGTGGGATATGGTAGGACTGCAAGCAAATCCTGAGACAAGATATATCAAAAACACTCCATACAGCATGCAATTTCATTTTCCAAGATAGAAACATTGGTCACGCTGAACATTGTTGAACGTTTTCGCTGCAATGCATCCTGGGACGCTTGGATCCAGGTTCCATCATTCATGTTGCGCTATTTCAACCAACCTGTGTGGCTCATATTCACTTTGGGTTGACGATTGGCATGGTCATGGTGTAGGCCGAGCCTTTTTTGCCACTTCATCCGCCTCCGATCAAGCATAATGCCTTGCCCATAAGCATTCCCCTCCCTGGAATAACTTAACCTACCCATTCCCCTATCTGGAATAACTGTACCTACCACAAAAGAAGTGATAAGCAGCGATCAATTTGACTGTTGTAGGCTGCCGTATCCCGCTTAAGGGCGAATTTCAAACG
Organism: Eleutherodactylus coqui; assembly: GCF_035609145.1. Classification (NCBI taxonomy): domain Eukaryota; kingdom Metazoa; phylum Chordata; class Amphibia; order Anura; family Eleutherodactylidae; genus Eleutherodactylus; species Eleutherodactylus coqui. The sequence continues at coordinate 5,851 of NW_027102077.1, forward strand.
TTGTCCATCACAGAGACAAATGATCTGGCTCCAGCAGCGTCTATAGGAGTATCTGTCTGCTCACTTCTAGCTCCAGTGGAGACTGATGGAAAAATGGCCGCTAACAACCTGTGATCCTTGTTCCGGGGTGCGCGTGTCACCATCGAGCCTTAATGACATCATAAAGCTGCTTCAAGTGCAAGACTTGCAGGCTTATATACAGTCTATCTATCTATCTATCTATCTAATGTATGTTACTGCATAGATATATATCTAGCTATATAAATAGATAGCTATATATCAATATAGATATTTCTACAAATATCTAGCTTTACGTATAAATTTAAACTTCTATAGTTATGGTTTTGTAGGGCTGAAAACATACATACAAAATTTGTATTATTATCAGCATTATTCTTATAATTGCCATTGATGTTATTCCAGGGGCAGGTAATAAACCGCATGAGGCTTTGACCAATTTTTACCATTTTAGGTAAAAAGCTGCATTGACTGCACTTCTGCATTTTGTGGGATATGGTAGGACTGCAAGCAAATCCTGAGACAAGATATATCAAAAACACTCCATACAGCATGCAATTTCATTTTCCAAGATAGAAACATTGGTCACGCTGAACATTGTTGAACGTTTTCGCTGCAATGCATCCTGGGACGCTTGGATCCAGGTTCCATCATTCATGTTGCGCTATTTCAACCAACCTGTGTGGCTCATATTCACTTTGGGTTGACGATTGGCATGGTCATGGTGTAGGCCGAGCCTTTTTTGCCACTTCATCCGCCTCCGATCAAGCATAATGCCTTGCCCATAAGCATTCCCCTCCCTGGAATAACTTAACCTACCCATTCCCCTATCTGGAATAACTGTACCTACCACAAAAGAAGTGATAAGCAGCGATCAATTTGACTGTTGTAGGCTGCCGTATCCCGCTTAAGGGCGAATTTCAAACGTTGTCCATCACAGAGACAAATGATCTGGCTCCAGCAGCGTCTATAGGAGTATCTGTCTGCTCACTTCTAGCTCCAGTGGAGACTGATGGAAAAATGGCCGCTAACAACCTGTGATCCTTGTTCCGGGTGCGCGTGTCACCATCGAGCCTTAATGACATCATAAAGCTGCTTCAAGTGCAAGACTTGCAGGCTTATATACAGTCTATCTATCTATCTATCTATCTATCTATCTATCTATCTAATGTATGTTACTGCATAGATATATATCTAGCTATATAAATAGATAGCTATATATCAATATAGATATTTCTACAAATATCTAGCTTTACGTATAAATTTAAACTTCTATAGTTATGGTTTTGTAGGGCTGAAAACATACATACAAAATTTGTATTATTATCAGCATTATTCTTATAATTGCCATTGATGTTATTCCAGGGGCAGGTAATAAACCGCATGAGGCTTTGACCAATTTTTACCATTTTAGGTAAAAAGCTGCATTGACTGCACTTCTGCATTTTGTGGGATATGGTAGGACTGCAAGCAAATCCTGAGACAAGATATATCAAAAACACTCCATACAGCATGCAATTTCATTTTCCAAGATAGAAACATTGGTCACGCTGAACATTGTTGAACGTTTTCGCTGCAATGCATCCTGGGACGCTTGGATCCAGGTTCCATCATTCATGTTGCGCTATTTCAACCAACCTGTGTGGCTCATATTCACTTTGGGTTGACGATTGGCATGGTCATGGTGTAGGCCGAGCCTTTTTTGCCACTTCATCCGCCTCCGATCAAGCATAATGCCTTGCCCATAAGCATTCCCCTCCCTGGAATAACTTAACCTACCCATTCCCCTATCTGGAATAACTGTACCTACCACAAAAGAAGTGATAAGCAGCGATCAATTTGACTGTTGTAGGCTGCCGTATCCCGCTTAAGGGCGAATTTCAAACGTTGTCCATCACAGAGACAAATGATCTGGCTCCAGCAGCGTCTATAGGAGTATCTGTCTGCTCACTTCTAGCTCCAGTGGAGACTGATGGAAAAATGGCCGCTAACAACCTGTGATCCTTGTTCCGGGTGCGCGTGTCACCATCGAGCCTTAATGACATCATAAAGCTGCTTCAAGTGCAAGACTTGCAGGCTTATATACAGTCTATCTATCTATCTATCTATCTATCTATCTATCTAATGTATGTTACTGCATAGATATATATCTAGCTATATAAATAGATAGCTATATATCAATATAGATATTTCTACAAATATCTAGCTTTACGTATAAATTTAAACTTCTATAGTTATGGTTTTGTAGGGCTGAAAACATACATACAAAATTTGTATTATTATCAGCATTATTCTTATAATTGCCATTGATGTTATTCCAGGGGCAGGTAATAAACCGCATGAGTCTTTGACCAATTTTTACCATTTTAGGTAAAAAGCTGCATTGACTGTACTTCTGCATTTTGTGGGATATGGTAGGACTGCAAGCAAATCCTGAGACAAGATATGTCAAAAACACTCCATACAGCATGCAATTTCATTTTCCAAGATAGAAACATTGGTCACGCTGAACATTGTTGAACGTTTTCGCTGCAATGCATCCTGGGACGCTTGGATCCAGGTTCTATCATTCATGCTGCGCCATTTCAACCAACCTGTGTGGCTCATATTCACTTTGGGTTGACGAGTTGCATGGTCATGGTGTAGGCCGAGCCTTTTTTGCCACTTCATCCGCCTCCGATCAAGCATAATGCCTTGCCCATAAGCATTCCCCTCCCTGGAATAACTTAACCTACCCATTCCCCTATCTGGAATAACTGTACCTACCACAAAAGAAGTGATAAGCAGCGATCAATTTGACTGTTGTAGGCTGCCGTCTCCCGCTTAAGGGCGAATTTCAAACGTTGTCCATCACAGAGACAAATGATCTGGCTCCAGCAGCGTCTATAGGAGTATCTGTCTGCTCACTTCTAGCTCCAGTGGAGACTGATGGAAAAATGGCCGCTAACAACCTGTGATCCTTGTTCCGGGTGCGCGTGTCACCATCGAGCCTTAATGACATCATAAAGCTGCTTCAAGTGCAAGACTTGCAGGCTTATATACAGTCTATCTATCTATCTATCTATCTAATGTATGTTACTGCATAGATATATATCTAGCTATATAAATAGATAGCTATATATCAATATAGATATTTCTACAAATATCTAGCTTTACGTATAAATTTAAACTTCTATAGTTATGGTTTTGTAGGGCTGAAAACATACATACAAAATTTGTATTATTATCAGCATTATTCTTATAATTGCCATTGATGTTATTCCAGGGACAGGTAATAAACCGCATGAGGCTTTGACCAATTTTTACCATTTTAGGTAAAAAGCTGCATTGACTGCACTTCTGCATTTTGTGGGATATGGTAGGACTGCAAGCAAATCCTGAGACAAGATATATCAAAAACACTCCATACAGCATGCAATTTCATTTTCCAAGATAGAAACATTGGTCACGCTGAACATTGTTGAACGTTTTCGCTGCAATGCATCCTGGGACGCTTGGATCCAGGTTCCATCATTCATGTTGCGCTATTTCAACCAACCTGTGTGGCTCATATTCACTTTGGGTTGACGATTGGCATGGTCATGGTGTAGGCCGAGCCTTTTTTGCCACTTCATCCGCCTCCGATCAAGCATAATGCCTTGCCCATAAGCATTCCCCTCCCTGGAATAACTTAACCTACCCATTCCCCTATCTGGAATAACTGTACCTACCACAAAAGAAGTGATAAGCAGCGATCAATTTGACTGTTGTAGGCTGCCGTATCCCGCTTAAGGGCGAATTTCAAACGTTGTCCATCACAGAGACAAATGATCTGGCTCCAGCAGCGTCTATAGGAGTATCTGTCTGCTCACTTCTAGCTCCAGTGGAGACTGATGGAAAAATGGCCGCTAACAACCTGTGATCCTTGTTCCGGGTGCGCGTGTCACCATCGAGCCTTAATGACATCATAAAGCTGCTTCAAGTGCAAGACTTGCAGGCTTATATACAGTCTATCTATCTATCTAATGTATGTTACTGCATAGATATATATCTAGCTATATAAATAGATAGCTATATATCAATATAGATATTTCTACAAATATCTAGCTTTACGTATAAATTTAAACTTCTATAGTTATGGTTTTGTAGGGCTGAAAACATACATACAAAATTTGTATTATTATCAGCATTATTCTTATAATTGCCATTGATGTTATTCCAGGGACAGGTAATAAACCGCATGAGGCTTTGACCAATTTTTACCATTTTAGGTAAAAAGCTGCATTGACTGCACTTCTGCATTTTGTGGGATATGGTAGGACTGCAAGCAAATCCTGAGACAAGATATATCAAAAACACTCCATACAGCATGCAATTTCATTTTCCAAGATAGAAACATTGGTCACGCTGAACATTGTTGAACGTTTTCGCTGCAATGCATCCTGGGACGCTTGGATCCAGGTTCCATCATTCATGTTGCGCTATTTCAACCAACCTGTGTGGCTCATATTCACTTTGGGTTGACGATTGGCATGGTCATGGTGTAGGCCGAGCCTTTTTTGCCACTTCATCCGCCTCCGATCAAGCATAATGCCTTGCCCATAAGCATTCCCCTCCCTGGAATAACTTAACCTACCCATTCCCCTATCTGGAATAACTGTACCTACCACAAAAGAAGTGATAAGCAGCGATCAATTTGACTGTTGTAGGCTGCCGTATCCCGCTTAAGGGCGAATTTCAAACGTTGTCCATCACAGAGACAAATGATCTGGCTCCAGCAGCGTCTATAGGAGTATCTGTCTGCTCACTTCTAGCTCCAGTGGAGACTGATGGAAAAATGGCCGCTAACAACCTGTGATCCTTGTTCCGGGTGCGCGTGTCACCATCGAGCCTTAATGACATCATAAAGCTGCTTCAAGTGCAAGACTTGCAGGCTTATATACAGTCTATCTATCTATCTATCTATCTATCTAATGTATGTTACTGCATAGATATATATCTAGCTATATAAATAGATAGCTATATATCAATATAGATATTTCTACAAATATCTAGCTTTACGTATAAATTTAAACTTCTATAGTTATGGTTTTGTAGGGCTGAAAACATACATACAAAATTTGTATTATTATCAGCATTATTCTTATAATTGCCATTGATGTTATTCCAGGGGCAGGTAATAAACCGCATGAGGCTTTGACCAATTTTTACCATTTTAGGTAAAAAGCTGCATTGACTGCACTTCTGCATTTTGTGGGATATGGTAGGACTGCAAGCAAATCCTGAGACAAGATATATCAAAAACACTCCATACAGCATGCAATTTCATTTTCCAAGATAGAAACATTGGTCACGCTGAACATTGTTGAACGTTTTCGCTGCAATGCATCCTGGGACGCTTGGATCCAGGTTCCATCATTCATGTTGCGCTATTTCAACCAACCTGTGTGGCTCATATTCACTTTGGGTTGACGATTGGCATGGTCATGGTGTAGGCCGAGCCTTTTTTGCCACTTCATCCGCCTCCGATCAAGCATAATGCCTTGCCCATAAGCATTCCCCTCCCTGGAATAACTTAACCTACCCATTCCCCTATCTGGAATAACTGTACCTACCACAAAAGAAGTGATAAGCAGCGATCAATTTGACTGTTGTAGGCTGCCGTATCCCGCTTAAGGGCGAATTTCAAACGTTGTCCATCACAGAGACAAATGATCTGGCTCCAGCAGCGTCTATAGGAGTATCTGTCTGCTCACTTCTAGCTCCAGTGGAGACTGATGGAAAAATGGCCGCTAACAACCTGTGATCCTTGTTCCGGGTGCGCGTGTCACCATCGAGCCTTAATGACATCATAAAGCTGCTTCAAGTGCAAGACTTGCAGGCTTATATACAGTCTATCTATCTATCTATCTATCTATCTATCTATCTATCTATCTATCTATCTATCTATCTATCTATCTATCTAATGTATGTTACTGCATAGATATATATCTAGCTATATAAATAGATAGCTATATATCAATATAGATATTTCTACAAATATCTAGCTTTACGTATAAATTTAAACTTCTATAGTTATGGTTTTGTAGGGCTGAAAACATACATACAAAATTTGTATTATTATCAGCATTATTCTTATAATTGCCATTGATGTTATTCCAGGGGCAGGTAATAAACCGCATGAGTCTTTGACCAATTTTTACCATTTTAGGTAAAAAGCTGCATTGACTGTACTTCTGCATTTTGTGGGATATGGTAGGACTGCAAGCAAATCCTGAGACAAGATATGTCAAAAACACTCCATACAGCATGCAATTTCATTTTCCAAGATAGAAACATTGGTCACGCTGAACATTGTTGAACGTTTTCGCTGCAATGCATCCTGGGACGCTTGGATCCAGGTTCTATCATTCATGCTGCGCCATTTCAACCAACCTGTGTGGCTCATATTCACTTTGGGTTGACGAGTTGCATGGTCATGGTGTAGGCCGAGCCTTTTTTGCCACTTCATCCGCCTCCGATCAAGCATAATGCCTTGCCCATAAGCATTCCCCTCCCTGGAATAACTTAACCTACCCATTCCCCTATCTGGAATAACTGTACCTACCACAAAAGAAGTGATAAGCAGCGATCAATTTGACTGTTGTAGGCTGCCGTCTCCCGCTTAAGGGCGAATTTCAAACGTTGTCCATCACAGAGACAAATGATCTGGCTCCAGCAGCGTCTATAGGAGTATCTGTCTGCTCACTTCTAGCTCCAGTGGAGACTGATGGAAAAATGGCCGCTAACAACCTGTGATCCTTGTTCCGGGTGCGCGTGTCACCATCGAGCCTTAATGACATCATAAAGCTGCTTCAAGTGCAAGACTTGCAGGCTTATATACAGTCTATCTATCTATCTATCTATCTAATGTATGTTACTGCATAGATATATATCTAGCTATATAAATAGATAGCTATATATCAATATAGATATTTCTACAAATATCTAGCTTTACGTATAAATTTAAACTTCTATAGTTATGGTTTTGTAGGGCTGAAAACATACATACAAAATTTGTATTATTATCAGCATTATTCTTATAATTGCCATTGATGTTATTCCAGGGACAGGTAATAAACCGCATGAGGCTTTGACCAATTTTTACCATTTTAGGTAAAAAGCTGCATTGACTGCACTTCTGCATTTTGTGGGATATGGTAGGACTGCAAGCAAATCCTGAGACAAGATATATCAAAAACACTCCATACAGCATGCAATTTCATTTTCCAAGATAGAAACATTGGTCACGCTGAACATTGTTGAACGTTTTCGCTGCAATGCATCCTGGGACGCTTGGATCCAGGTTCCATCATTCATGTTGCGCTATTTCAACCAACCTGTGTGGCTCATATTCACTTTGGGTTGACGATTGGCATGGTCATGGTGTAGGCCGAGCCTTTTTTGCCACTTCATCCGCCTCCGATCAAGCATAATGCCTTGCCCATAAGCATTCCCCTCCCTGGAATAACTTAACCTACCCATTCCCCTATCTGGAATAACTGTACCTACCACAAAAGAAGTGATAAGCAGCGATCAATTTGACTGTTGTAGGCTGCCGTATCCCGCTTAAGGGCGAATTTCAAACGTTGTCCATCACAGAGACAAATGATCTGGCTCCAGCAGCGTCTATAGGAGTATCTGTCTGCTCACTTCTAGCTCCAGTGGAGACTGATGGAAAAATGGCCGCTAACAACCTGTGATCCTTGTTCCGGGTGCGCGTGTCACCATCGAGCCTTAATGACATCATAAAGCTGCTTCAAGTGCAAGACTTGCAGGCTTATATACAGTCTATCTATCTATCTAATGTATGTTACTGCATAGATATATATCTAGCTATATAAATAGATAGCTATATATCAATATAGATATTTCTACAAATATCTAGCTTTACGTATAAATTTAAACTTCTATAGTTATGGTTTTGTAGGGCTGAAAACATACATACAAAATTTGTATTATTATCAGCATTATTCTTATAATTGCCATTGATGTTATTCCAGGGACAGGTAATAAACCGCATGAGGCTTTGACCAATTTTTACCATTTTAGGTAAAAAGCTGCATTGACTGCACTTCTGCATTTTGTGGGATATGGTAGGACTGCAAGCAAATCCTGAGACAAGATATATCAAAAACACTCCATACAGCATGCAATTTCATTTTCCAAGATAGAAACATTGGTCACGCTGAACATTGTTGAACGTTTTCGCTGCAATGCATCCTGGGACGCTTGGATCCAGGTTCCATCATTCATGTTGCGCTATTTCAACCAACCTGTGTGGCTCATATTCACTTTGGGTTGACGATTGGCATGGTCATGGTGTAGGCCGAGCCTTTTTTGCCACTTCATCCGCCTCCGATCAAGCATAATGCCTTGCCCATAAGCATTCCCCTCCCTGGAATAACTTAACCTACCCATTCCCCTATCTGGAATAACTGTACCTACCACAAAAGAAGTGATAAGCAGCGATCAATTTGACTGTTGTAGGCTGCCGTATCCCGCTTAAGGGCGAATTTCAAACGTTGTCCATCACAGAGACAAATGATCTGGCTCCAGCAGCGTCTATAGGAGTATCTGTCTGCTCACTTCTAGCTCCAGTGGAGACTGATGGAAAAATGGCCGCTAACAACCTGTGATCCTTGTTCCGGGTGCGCGTGTCACCATCGAGCCTTAATGACATCATAAAGCTGCTTCAAGTGCAAGACTTGCAGGCTTATATACAGTCTATCTATCTATCTAATGTATGTTACTGCATAGATATATATCTAGCTATATAAATAGATAGCTATATATCAATATAGATATTTCTACAAATATCTAGCTTTACGTATAAATTTAAACTTCTATAGTTATGGTTTTGTAGGGCTGAAAACATACATACAAAATTTGTATTATTATCAGCATTATTCTTATAATTGCCATTGATGTTATTCCAGGGACAGGTAATAAACCGCATGAGGCTTTGACCAATTTTTACCATTTTAGGTAAAAAGCTGCATTGACTGCACTTCTGCATTTTGTGGGATATGGTAGGACTGCAAGCAAATCCTGAGACAAGATATATCAAAAACACTCCATACAGCATGCAATTTCATTTTCCAAGATAGAAACATTGGTCACGCTGAACATTGTTGAACGTTTTCGCTGCAATGCATCCTGGGACGCTTGGATCCAGGTTCCATCATTCATGTTGCGCTATTTCAACCAACCTGTGTGGCTCATATTCACTTTGGGTTGACGATTGGCATGGTCATGGTGTAGGCCGAGCCTTTTTTGCCACTTCATCCGCCTCCGATCAAGCATAATGCCTTGCCCATAAGCATTCCCCTCCCTGGAATAACTTAACCTACCCATTCCCCTATCTGGAATAACTGTACCTACCACAAAAGAAGTGATAAGCAGCGATCAATTTGACTGTTGTAGGCTGCCGTATCCCGCTTAAGGGCGAATTTCAAACGTTGTCCATCACAGAGACAAATGATCTGGCTCCAGCAGCGTCTATAGGAGTATCTGTCTGCTCACTTCTAGCTCCAGTGGAGACTGATGGAAAAATGGCCGCTAACAACCTGTGATCCTTGTTCCGGGTGCGCGTGTCACCATCGAGCCTTAATGACATCATAAAGCTGCTTCAAGTGCAAGACTTGCAGGCTTATATACAGTCTATCTATCTATCTATCTATCTAATGTATGTTACTGCATAGATATATATCTAGCTATATAAATAGATAGCTATATATCAATATAGATATTTCTACAAATATCTAGCTTTACGTATAAATTTAAACTTCTATAGTTATGGTTTTGTAGGGCTGAAAACATACATACAAAATTTGTATTATTATCAGCATTATTCTTATAATTGCCATTGATGTTATTCCAGGGACAGGTAATAAACCGCATGAGGCTTTGACCAATTTTTACCATTTTAGGTAAAAAGCTGCATTGACTGCACTTCTGCATTTTGTGGGATATGGTAGGACTGCAAGCAAATCCTGAGACAAGATATATCAAAAACACTCCATACAGCATGCAATTTCATTTTCCAAGATAGAAACATTGGTCACGCTGAACATTGTTGAACGTTTTCGCTGCAATGCATCCTGGGACGCTTGGATCCAGGTTCCATCATTCATGTTGCGCTATTTCAACCAACCTGTGTGGCTCATATTCACTTTGGGTTGACGATTGGCATGGTCATGGTGTAGGCCGAGCCTTTTTTGCCACTTCATCCGCCTCCGATCAAGCATAATGCCTTGCCCATAAGCATTCCCCTCCCTGGAATAACTTAACCTACCCATTCCCCTATCTGGAATAACTGTACCTACCACAAAAGAAGTGATAAGCAGCGATCAATTTGACTGTTGTAGGCTGCCGTATCCCGCTTAAGGGCGAATTTCAAACGTTGTCCATCACAGAGACAAATGATCTGGCTCCAGCAGCGTCTATAGGAGTATCTGTCTGCTCACTTCTAGCTCCAGTGGAGACTGATGGAAAAATGGCCGCTAACAACCTGTGATCCTTGTTCCGGGTGCGCGTGTCACCATCGAGCCTTAATGACATCATAAAGCTGCTTCAAGTGCAAGACTTGCAGGCTTATATACAGTCTATCTATCTATCTATCTATCTATCTATCTATCTATCTATCTATCTATCTATCTAATGTATGTTACTGCATAGATATATATCTAGCTATATAAATAGATAGCTATATATCAATATAGATATTTCTACAAATATCTAGCTTTACGTACAAATTTAAACTTCTATAGTTATGGTTTTGTAGGGCTGAAAACATACATACAAAATTTGTATTATTATCAGCATTATTCTTATAATTGCCATTGATGTTATTCCAGGGACAGGTAATAAACCGCATGAGGCTTTGACCAATTTTTACCATTTTAGGTAAAAAGCTGCATTGACTGCACTTCTGCATTTTGTGGGATATGGTAGGACTGCAAGCAAATCCTGAGACAAGATATATCAAAAACACTCCATACAGCATGCAATTTCATTTTCCAAGATAGAAACATTGGTCACGCTGAACATTGTTGAACGTTTTCGCTGCAATGCATCCTGGGACGCTTGGATCCAGGTTCCATCATTCATGTTGCGCTATTTCAACCAACCTGTGTGGCTCATATTCACTTTGGGTTGACGATTGGCATGGTCATGGTGTAGGCCGAGCCTTTTTTGCCACTTCATCCGCCTCCGATCAAGCATAATGCCTTGCCCATAAGCATTCCCCTCCCTGGAATAACTTAACCTACCCATTCCCCTATCTGGAATAACTGTACCTACCACAAAAGAAGTGATAAGCAGCGATCAATTTGACTGTTGTAGGCTGCCGTATCCCGCTTAAGGGCGAATTTCAAACGTTGTCCATCACAGAGACAAATGATCTGGCTCCAGCAGCGTCTATAGGAGTATCTGTCTGCTCACTTCTAGCTCCAGTGGAGACTGATGGAAAAATGGCCGCTAACAACCTGTGATCCTTGTTCCGGGTGCGCGTGTCACCATCGAGCCTTAATGACATCATAAAGCTGCTTCAAGTGCAAGACTTGCAGGCTTATATACAGTCTATCTATCTATCTAATGTATGTTACTGCATAGATATATATCTAGCTATATAAATAGATAGCTATATATCAATATAGATATTTCTACAAATATCTAGCTTTACGTATAAATTTAAACTTCTATAGTTATGGTTTTGTAGGGCTGAAAACATACATACAAAATTTGTATTATTATCAGCATTATTCTTATAATTGCCATTGATGTTATTCCAGGGACAGGTAATAAACCGCATGAGGCTTTGACCAATTTTTACCATTTTAGGTAAAAAGCTGCATTGACTGCACTTCTGCATTTTGTGGGATATGGTAGGACTGCAAGCAAATCCTGAGACAAGATATATCAAAAACACTCCATACAGCATGCAATTTCATTTTCCAAGATAGAAACATTGGTCACGCTGAACATTGTTGAACGTTTTCGCTGCAATGCATCCTGGGACGCTTGGATCCAGGTTCCATCATTCATGTTGCGCTATTTCAACCAACCTGTGTGGCTCATATTCACTTTGGGTTGACGATTGGCATGGTCATGGTGTAGGCCGAGCCTTTTTTGCCACTTCATCCGCCTCCGATCAAGCATAATGCCTTGCCCATAAGCATTCCCCTCCCTGGAATAACTTAACCTACCCATTCCCCTATCTGGAATAACTGTACCTACCACAAAAGAAGTGATAAGCAGCGATCAATTTGACTGTTGTAGGCTGCCGTATCCCGCTTAAGGGCGAATTTCAAACGTTGTCCATCACAGAGACAAATGATCTGGCTCCAGCAGCGTCTATAGGAGTATCTGTCTGCTCACTTCTAGCTCCAGTGGAGACTGATGGAAAAATGGCCGCTAACAACCTGTGATCCTTGTTCCGGGTGCGCGTGTCACCATCGAGCCTTAATGACATCATAAAGCTGCTTCAAGTGCAAGACTTGCAGGCTTATATACAGTCTATCTATCTATCTATCTATCTATCTATCTATCTATCTATCTATCTAATGTATGTTACTGCATAGATATATATCTAGCTATATAAATAGATAGCTATATATCAATATAGATATTTCTACAAATATCTAGCTTTACGTATAAATTTAAACTTCTATAGTTATGGTTTTGTAGGGCTGAAAACATACATACAAAATTTGTATTATTATCAGCATTATTCTTATAATTGCCATTGATGTTATTCCAGGGGCAGGTAATAAATCGCATGAGTCTTTGACCAATTTTTACCATTTTAGGTAAAAAGCTGCATTGACTGTACTTCTGCATTTTGTGGGATATGGTAGGACTGCAAGCAAATCCTGAGACAAGATATGTCAAAAACACTCCATACAGCATGCAATTTCATTTTCCAAGATAGAAACATTGGTCACGCTGAACATTGTTGAACGTTTTCGCTGCAATGCATCCTGGGACGCTTGGATCCAGGTTCTATCATTCATGCTGCGCCATTTCAACCAACCTGTGTGGCTCATATTCACTTTGGGTTGACGAGTTGCATGGTCATGGTGTAGGCCGAGCCTTTTTTGCCACTTCATCCGCCTCCGATCAAGCATAATGCCTTGCCCATAAGCATTCCCCTCCCTGGAATAACTTAACCTACCCATTCCCCTATCTGGAATAACTGTACCTACCACAAAAGAAGTGATAAGCAGCGATCAATTTGACTGTTGTAGGCTGCCGTCTCCCGCTTAAGGGCGAATTTCAAACGTTGTCCATCACAGAGACAAATGATCTGGCTCCAGCAGCGTCTATAGGAGTATCTGTCTGCTCACTTCTAGCTCCAGTGGAGACTGATGGAAAAATGGCCGCTAACAACCTGTGATCCTTGTTCCGGGTGCGCGTGTCACCATCGAGCCTTAATGACATCATAAAGCTGCTTCAAGTGCAAGACTTGCAGGCTTATATACAGTCTATCTATCTATCTATCTATCTATCTATCTATCTAATGTATGTTACTGCATAGATATATATCTAGCTATATAAATAGATAGCTATATATCAATATAGATATTTCTACAAATATCTAGCTTTACGTATAAATTTAAACTTCTATAGTTATGGTTTTGTAGGGCTGAAAACATACATACAAAATTTGTATTATTATCAGCATTATTCTTATAATTGCCATTGATGTTATTCCAGGGACAGGTAATAAACCGCATGAGGCTTTGACCAATTTTTACCATTTTAGGTAAAAAGCTGCATTGACTGCACTTCTGCATTTTGTGGGATATGGTAGGACTGCAAGCAAATCCTGAGACAAGATATATCAAAAACACTCCATACAGCATGCAATTTCATTTTCCAAGATAGAAACATTGGTCACGCTGAACATTGTTGAACGTTTTCGCTGCAATGCATCCTGGGACGCTTGGATCCAGGTTCCATCATTCATGTTGCGCTATTTCAACCAACCTGTGTGGCTCATATTCACTTTGGGTTGACGATTGGCATGGTCATGGTGTAGGCCGAGCCTTTTTTGCCACTTCATCCGCCTCCGATCAAGCATAATGCCTTGCCCATAAGCATTCCCCTCCCTGGAATAACTTAACCTACCCATTCCCCTATCTGGAATAACTGTACCTACCACAAAAGAAGTGATAAGCAGCGATCAATTTGACTGTTGTAGGCTGCCGTATCCCGCTTAAGGGCGAATTTCAAACGTTGTCCATCACAGAGACAAATGATCTGGCTCCAGCAGCGTCTATAGGAGTATCTGTCTGCTCACTTCTAGCTCCAGTGGAGACTGATGGAAAAATGGCCGCTAACAACCTGTGATCCTTGTTCCGGGTGCGCGTGTCACCATCGAGCCTTAATGACATCATAAAGCTGCTTCAAGTGCAAGACTTGCAGGCTTATATACAGTCTATCTATCTATCTAATGTATGTTACTGCATAGATATATATCTAGCTATATAAATAGATAGCTATATATCAATATAGATATTTCTACAAATATCTAGCTTTACGTATAAATTTAAACTTCTATAGTTATGGTTTTGTAGGGCTGAAAACATACATACAAAATTTGTATTATTATCAGCATTATTCTTATAATTGCCATTGATGTTATTCCAGGGACAGGTAATAAACCGCATGAGGCTTTGACCAATTTTTACCATTTTAGGTAAAAAGCTGCATTGACTGCACTTCTGCATTTTGTGGGATATGGTAGGACTGCAAGCAAATCCTGAGACAAGATATATCAAAAACACTCCATACAGCATGCAATTTCATTTTCCAAGATAGAAACATTGGTCACGCTGAACATTGTTGAACGTTTTCGCTGCAATGCATCCTGGGACGCTTGGATCCAGGTTCCATCATTCATGTTGCGCTATTTCAACCAACCTGTGTGGCTCATATTCACTTTGGGTTGACGATTGGCATGGTCATGGTGTAGGCCGAGCCTTTTTTGCCACTTCATCCGCCTCCGATCAAGCATAATGCCTTGCCCATAAGCATTCCCCTCCCTGGAATAACTTAACCTACCCATTCCCCTATCTGGAATAACTGTACCTACCACAAAAGAAGTGATAAGCAGCGATCAATTTGACTGTTGTAGGCTGCCGTATCCCGCTTAAGGGCGAATTTCAAACGTTGTCCATCACAGAGACAAATGATCTGGCTCCAGCAGCGTCTATAGGAGTATCTGTCTGCTCACTTCTAGCTCCAGTGGAGACTGATGGAAAAATGGCCGCTAACAACCTGTGATCCTTGTTCCGGGTGCGCGTGTCACCATCGAGCCTTAATGACATCATAAAGCTGCTTCAAGTGCAAGACTTGCAGGCTTATATACAGTCTATCTATCTATCTATCTATCTAATGTATGTTACTGCATAGATATATATCTAGCTATATAAATAGATAGCTATATATCAATATAGATATTTCTACAAATATCTAGCTTTACGTATAAATTTAAACTTCTATAGTTATGGTTTTGTAGGGCTGAAAACATACATACAAAATTTGTATTATTATCAGCATTATTCTTATAATTGCCATTGATGTTATTCCAGGGGCAGGTAATAAACCGCATGAGGCTTTGACCAATTTTTACCATTTTAGGTAAAAAGCTGCATTGACTGCACTTCTGCATTTTGTGGGATATGGTAGGACTGCAAGCAAATCCTGAGACAAGATATATCAAAAACACTCCATACAGCATGCAATTTCATTTTCCAAGATAGAAACATTGGTCACGCTGAACATTGTTGAACGTTTTCGCTGCAATGCATCCTGGGACGCTTGGATCCAGGTTCCATCATTCATGTTGCGCTATTTCAACCAACCTGTGTGGCTCATATTCACTTTGGGTTGACGATTGGCATGGTCATGGTGTAGGCCGAGCCTTTTTTGCCACTTCATCCGCCTCCGATCAAGCATAATGCCTTGCCCATAAGCATTCCCCTCCCTGGAATAACTTAACCTACCCATTCCCCTATCTGGAATAACTGTACCTACCACAAAAGAAGTGATAAGCAGCGATCAATTTGACTGTTGTAGGCTGCCGTATCCCGCTTAAGGGCGAATTTCAAACGTTGTCCATCACAGAGACAAATGATCTGGCTCCAGCAGCGTCTATAGGAGTATCTGTCTGCTCACTTCTAGCTCCAGTGGAGACTGATGGAAAAATGGCCGCTAACAACCTGTGATCCTTGTTCCGGGTGCGCGTGTCACCATCGAGCCTTAATGACATCATAAAGCTGCTTCAAGTGCAAGACTTGCAGGCTTATATACAGTCTATCTATCTATCTATCTATCTATCTATCTATCTATCTATCTATCTATCTATCTAATGTATGTTACTGCATAGATATATATCTAGCTATATAAATAGATAGCTATATATCAATATAGATATTTCTACAAATATCTAGCTTTACGTATAAATTTAAACTTCTATAGTTATGGTTTTGTAGGGCTGAAAACATACATACAAAATTTGTATTATTATCAGCATTATTCTTATAATTGCCATTGATGTTATTCCAGGGACAGGTAATAAACCGCATGAGGCTTTGACCAATTTTTACCATTTTAGGTAAAAAGCTGCATTGACTGCACTTCTGCATTTTGTGGGATATGGTAGGACTGCAAGCAAATCCTGAGACAAGATATATCAAAAACACTCCATACAGCATGCAATTTCATTTTCCAAGATAGAAACATTGGTCACGCTGAACATTGTTGAACGTTTTCGCTGCAATGCATCCTGGGACGCTTGGATCCAGGTTCCATCATTCATGTTGCGCTATTTCAACCAACCTGTGTGGCTCATATTCACTTTGGGTTGACGATTGGCATGGTCATGGTGTAGGCCGAGCCTTTTTTGCCACTTCATCCGCCTCCGATCAAGCATAATGCCTTGCCCATAAGCATTCCCCTCCCTGGAATAACTTAACCTACCCATTCCCCTATCTGGAATAACTGTACCTACCACAAAAGAAGTGATAAGCAGCGATCAATTTGACTGTTGTAGGCTGCCGTATCCCGCTTAAGGGCGAATTTCAAACGTTGTCCATCACAGAGACAAATGATCTGGCTCCAGCAGCGTCTATAGGAGTATCTGTCTGCTCACTTCTAGCTCCAGTGGAGACTGATGGAAAAATGGCCGCTAACAACCTGTGATCCTTGTTCCGGGTGCGCGTGTCACCATCGAGCCTTAATGACATCATAAAGCTGCTTCAAGTGCAAGACTTGCAGGCTTATATACAGTCTATCTATCTATCTAATGTATGTTACTGCATAGATATATATCTAGCTATATAAATAGATAGCTATATATCAATATAGATATTTCTACAAATATCTAGCTTTACGTATAAATTTAAACTTCTATAGTTATGGTTTTGTAGGGCTGAAAACATACATACAAAATTTGTATTATTATCAGCATTATTCTTATAATTGCCATTGATGTTATTCCAGGGACAGGTAATAAACCGCATGAGGCTTTGACCAATTTTTACCATTTTAGGTAAAAAGCTGCATTGACTGCACTTCTGCATTTTGTGGGATATGGTAGGACTGCAAGCAAATCCTGAGACAAGATATATCAAAAACACTCCATACAGCATGCAATTTCATTTTCCAAGATAGAAACATTGGTCACGCTGAACATTGTTGAACGTTTTCGCTGCAATGCATCCTGGGACGCTTGGATCCAGGTTCCATCATTCATGTTGCGCTATTTCAACCAACCTGTGTGGCTCATATTCACTTTGGGTTGACGATTGGCATGGTCATGGTGTAGGCCGAGCCTTTTTTGCCACTTCATCCGCCTCCGATCAAGCATAATGCCTTGCCCATAAGCATTCCCCTCCCTGGAATAACTTAACCTACCCATTCCCCTATCTGGAATAACTGTACCTACCACAAAAGAAGTGATAAGCAGCGATCAATTTGACTGTTGTAGGCTGCCGTATCCCGCTTAAGGGCGAATTTCAAACGTTGTCCATCACAGAGACAAATGATCTGGCTCCAGCAGCGTCTATAGGAGTATCTGTCTGCTCACTTCTAGCTCCAGTGGAGACTGATGGAAAAATGGCCGCTAACAACCTGTGATCCTTGTTCCGGGTGCGCGTGTCACCATCGAGCCTTAATGACATCATAAAGCTGCTTCAAGTGCAAGACTTGCAGGCTTATATACAGTCTATCTATCTATCTATCTATCTAATGTATGTTACTGCATAGATATATATCTAGCTATATAAATAGATAGCTATATATCAATATAGATATTTCTACAAATATCTAGCTTTACGTATAAATTTAAACTTCTATAGTTATGGTTTTGTAGGGCTGAAAACATACATACAAAATTTGTATTATTATCAGCATTATTCTTATAATTGCCATTGATGTTATTCCAGGGGCAGGTAATAAACCGCATGAGGCTTTGACCAATTTTTACCATTTTAGGTAAAAAGCTGCATTGACTGCACTTCTGCATTTTGTGGGATATGGTAGGACTGCAAGCAAATCCTGAGACAAGATATATCAAAAACACTCCATACAGCATGCAATTTCATTTTCCAAGATAGAAACATTGGTCACGCTGAACATTGTTGAACGTTTTCGCTGCAATGCATCCTGGGACGCTTGGATCCAGGTTCCATCATTCATGTTGCGCTATTTCAACCAACCTGTGTGGCTCATATTCACTTTGGGTTGACGATTGGCATGGTCATGGTGTAGGCCGAGCCTTTTTTGCCACTTCATCCGCCTCCGATCAAGCATAATGCCTTGCCCATAAGCATTCCCCTCCCTGGAATAACTTAACCTACCCATTCCCCTATCTGGAATAACTGTACCTACCACAAAAGAAGTGATAAGCAGCGATCAATTTGACTGTTGTAGGCTGCCGTATCCCGCTTAAGGGCGAATTTCAAACGTTGTCCATCACAGAGACAAATGATCTGGCTCCAGCAGCGTCTATAGGAGTATCTGTCTGCTCACTTCTAGCTCCAGTGGAGACTGATGGAAAAATGGCCGCTAACAACCTGTGATCCTTGTTCCGGGTGCGCGTGTCACCATCGAGCCTTAATGACATCATAAAGCTGCTTCAAGTGCAAGACTTGCAGGCTTATATACAGTCTATCTATCTATCTATCTATCTATCTATCTATCTATCTATCTATCTAATGTATGTTACTGCATAGATATATATCTAGCTATATAAATAGATAGCTATATATCAATATAGATATTTCTACAAATATCTAGCTTTACGTATAAATTTAAACTTCTATAGTTATGGTTTTGTAGGGCTGAAAACATACATACAAAATTTGTATTATTATCAGCATTATTCTTATAATTGCCATTGATGTTATTCCAGGGGCAGGTAATAAACCGCATGAGTCTTTGACCAATTTTTACCATTTTAGGTAAAAAGCTGCATTGACTGTACTTCTGCATTTTGTGGGATATGGTAGGACTGCAAGCAAATCCTGAGACAAGATATGTCAAAAACACTCCATACAGCATGCAATTTCATTTTCCAAGATAGAAACATTGGTCACGCTGAACATTGTTGAACGTTTTCGCTGCAATGCATCCTGGGACGCTTGGATCCAGGTTCTATCATTCATGCTGCGCCATTTCAACCAACCTGTGTTGCTCATATTCACTTTGGGTTGACGAGTTGCATGGTCATGGTGTAGGCCGAGCCTTTTTTGCCACTTCATCCGCCTCCGATCAAGCATAATGCCTTGCCCATAAGCATTCCCCTCCCTGGAATAACTTAACCTACCCATTCCCCTATCTGGAATAACTGTACCTACCACAAAAGAAGTGATAAGCAGCGATCAATTTGACTGTTGTAGGCTGCCGTCTCCCGCTTAAGGGCGAATTTCAAACGTTGTCCATCACAGAGACAAATGATCTGGCTCCAGCAGCGTCTATAGGAGTATCTGTCTGCTCACTTCTAGCTCCAGTGGAGACTGATGGAAAAATGGCCGCTAACAACCTGTGATCCTTGTTCCGGGTGCGCGTGTCACCATCGAGCCTTAATGACATCATAAAGCTGCTTCAAGTGCAAGACTTGCAGGCTTATATACAGTCTATCTATCTATCTATCTATCTAATGTATGTTACTGCATAGATATATATCTAGCTATATAAATAGATAGCTATATATCAATATAGATATTTCTACAAATATCTAGCTTTACGTATAAATTTAAACTTCTATAGTTATGGTTTTGTAGGGCTGAAAACATACATACAAAATTTGTATTATTATCAGCATTATTCTTATAATTGCCATTGATGTTATTCCAGGGACAGGTAATAAACCGCATGAGGCTTTGACCAATTTTTACCATTTTAGGTAAAAAGCTGCATTGACTGCACTTCTGCATTTTGTGGGATATGGTAGGACTGCAAGCAAATCCTGAGACAAGATATATCAAAAACACTCCATACAGCATGCAATTTCATTTTCCAAGATAGAAACATTGGTCACGCTGAACATTGTTGAACGTTTTCGCTGCAATGCATCCTGGGACGCTTGGATCCAGGTTCCATCATTCATGTTGCGCTATTTCAACCAACCTGTGTGGCTCATATTCACTTTGGGTTGACGATTGGCATGGTCATGGTGTAGGCCGAGCCTTTTTTGCCACTTCATCCGCCTCCGATCAAGCATAATGCCTTGCCCATAAGCATTCCCCTCCCTGGAATAACTTAACCTACCCATTCCCCTATCTGGAATAACTGTACCTACCACAAAAGAAGTGATAAGCAGCGATCAATTTGACTGTTGTAGGCTGCCGTATCCCGCTTAAGGGCGAATTTCAAACGTTGTCCATCACAGAGACAAATGATCTGGCTCCAGCAGCGTCTAAAGGAGTATCTGTCTGCTCACTTCTAGCTCCAGTGGAGACTGATGGAAAAATGGCCGCTAACAACCTGTGATCCTTGTTCCGGGTGCGCGTGTCACCATCGAGCCTTAATGACATCATAAAGCTGCTTCAAGTGCAAGACTTGCAGGCTTATATACAGTCTATCTATCTATCTATCTATCTATCTATCTATCTAATGTATGTTACTGCATAGATATATATCTAGCTATATAAATAGATAGCTATATATCAATATAGATATTTCTACAAATATCTAGCTTTACGTATAAATTTAAACTTCTATAGTTATGGTTTTGTAGGGCTGAAAACATACATACAAAATTTGTATTATTATCAGCATTATTCTTATAATTGCCATTGATGTTATTCCAGGGGCAGGTAATAAATCGCATGAGTCTTTGACCAATTTTTACCATTTTAGGTAAAAAGCTGCATTGACTGTACTTCTGCATTTTGTGGGATATGGTAGGACTGCAAGCAAATCCTGAGACAAGATATGTCAAAAACACTCCATACAGCATGCAATTTCATTTTCCAAGATAGAAACATTGGTCACGCTGAACATTGTTGAACGTTTTCGCTGCAATGCATCCTGGGACGCTTGGATCCAGGTTCTATCATTCATGCTGCGCCATTTCAACCAACCTGTGTGGCTCATATTCACTTTGGGTTGACGAGTTGCATGGTCATGGTGTAGGCCGAGCCTTTTTTGCCACTTCATCCGCCTCCGATCAAGCATAATGCCTTGCCCATAAGCATTCCCCTCCCTGGAATAACTTAACCTACCCATTCCCCTATCTGGAATAACTGTACCTACCACAAAAGAAGTGATAAGCAGCGATCAATTTGACTGTTGTAGGCTGCCGTCTCCCGCTTAAGGGCGAATTTCAAACGTTGTCCATCACAGAGACAAATGATCTGGCTCCAGCAGCGTCTATAGGAGTATCTGTCTGCTCACTTCTAGCTCCAGTGGAGACTGATGGAAAAATGGCCGCTAACAACCTGTGATCCTTGTTCCGGGTGCGCGTGTCACCATCGAGCCTTAATGACATCATAAAGCTGCTTCAAGTGCAAGACTTGCAGGCTTATATACAGTCTATCTATCTATCTATCTATCTAATGTATGTTACTGCATAGATATATATCTAGCTATATAAATAGATAGCTATATATCAATATAGATATTTCTACAAATATCTAGCTTTACGTATAAATTTAAACTTCTATAGTTATGGTTTTGTAGGGCTGAAAACATACATACAAAATTTGTATTATTATCAGCATTATTCTTATAATTGCCATTGATGTTATTCCAGGGACAGGTAATAAACCGCATGAGGCTTTGACCAATTTTTACCATTTTAGGTAAAAAGCTGCATTGACTGCACTTCTGCATTTTGTGGGATATGGTAGGACTGCAAGCAAATCCTGAGACAAGATATATCAAAAACACTCCATACAGCATGCAATTTCATTTTCCAAGATAGAAACATTGGTCACGCTGAACATTGTTGAACGTTTTCGCTGCAATGCATCCTGGGACGCTTGGATCCAGGTTCCATCATTCATGTTGCGCTATTTCAACCAACCTGTGTGGCTCATATTCACTTTGGGTTGACGATTGGCATGGTCATGGTGTAGGCCGAGCCTTTTTTGCCACTTCATCCGCCTCCGATCAAGCATAATGCCTTGCCCATAAGCATTCCCCTCCCTGGAATAACTTAACCTACCCATTCCCCTATCTGGAATAACTGTACCTACCACAAAAGAAGTGATAAGCAGCGATCAATTTGACTGTTGTAGGCTGCCGTATCCCGCTTAAGGGCGAATTTCAAACGTTGTCCATCACAGAGACAAATGATCTGGCTCCAGCAGCGTCTATAGGAGTATCTGTCTGCTCACTTCTAGCTCCAGTGGAGACTGATGGAAAAATGGCCGCTAACAACCTGTGATCCTTGTTCCGGGTGCGCGTGTCACCATCGAGCCTTAATGACATCATAAAGCTGCTTCAAGTGCAAGACTTGCAGGCTTATATACAGTCTATCTATCTATCTAATGTATGTTACTGCATAGATATATATCTAGCTATATAGATAGCTATATATCAATATAGATATTTCTACAAATATCTAGCTTTACGTATAAATTTAAACTTCTATAGTTATGGTTTTGTAGGGCTGAAAACATACATACAAAATTTGTATTATTATCAGCATTATTCTTATAATTGCCATTGATGTTATTCCAGGGACAGGTAATAAACCGCATGAGGCTTTGACCAATTTTTACCATTTTAGGTAAAAAGCTGCATTGACTGCACTTCTGCATTTTGTGGGATATGGTAGGACTGCAAGCAAATCCTGAGACAAGATATATCAAAAACACTCCATACAGCATGCAATTTCATTTTCCAAGATAGAAACATTGGTCACGCTGAACATTGTTGAACGTTTTCGCTGCAATGCATCCTGGGACGCTTGGATCCAGGTTCCATCATTCATGTTGCGCTATTTCAACCAACCTGTGTGGCTCATATTCACTTTGGGTTGACGATTGGCATGGTCATGGTGTAGGCCGAGCCTTTTTTGCCACTTCATCCGCCTCCGATCAAGCATAATGCCTTGCCCATAAGCATTCCCCTCCCTGGAATAACTTAACCTACCCATTCCCCTATCTGGAATAACTGTACCTACCACAAAAGAAGTGATAAGCAGCGATCAATTTGACTGTTGTAGGCTGCCGTATCCCGCTTAAGGGCGAATTTCAAACGTTGTCCATCACAGAGACAAATGATCTGGCTCCAGCAGCGTCTATAGGAGTATCTGTCTGCTCACTTCTAGCTCCAGTGGAGACTGATGGAAAAATGGCCGCTAACAACCTGTGATCCTTGTTCCGGGTGCGCGTGTCACCATCGAGCCTTAATGACATCATAAAGCTGCTTCAAGTGCAAGACTTGCAGGCTTATATACAGTCTATCTATCTATCTAATGTATGTTACTGCATAGATATATATCTAGCTATATAAATAGATAGCTATATATCAATATAGATATTTCTACAAATATCTAGCTTTACGTATAAATTTAAACTTCTATAGTTATGGTTTTGTAGGGCTGAAAACATACATACAAAATTTGTATTATTATCAGCATTATTCTTATAATTGCCATTGATGTTATTCCAGGGACAGGTAATAAACCGCATGAGGCTTTGACCAATTTTTACCATTTTAGGTAAAAAGCTGCATTGACTGCACTTCTGCATTTTGTGGGATATGGTAGGACTGCAAGCAAATCCTGAGACAAGATATATCAAAAACACTCCATACAGCATGCAATTTCATTTTCCAAGATAGAAACATTGGTCACGCTGAACATTGTTGAACGTTTTCGCTGCAATGCATCCTGGGACGCTTGGATCCAGGTTCCATCATTCATGTTGCGCTATTTCAACCAACCTGTGTGGCTCATATTCACTTTGGGTTGACGATTGGCATGGTCATGGTGTAGGCCGAGCCTTTTTTGCCACTTCATCCGCCTCCGATCAAGCATAATGCCTTGCCCATAAGCATTCCCCTCCCTGGAATAACTTAACCTACCCATTCCCCTATCTGGAATAACTGTACCTACCACAAAAGAAGTGATAAGCAGCGATCAATTTGACTGTTGTAGGCTGCCGTATCCCGCTTAAGGGCGAATTTCAAACGTTGTCCATCACAGAGACAAATGATCTGGCTCCAGCAGCGTCTATAGGAGTATCTGTCTGCTCACTTCTAGCTCCAGTGGAGACTGATGGAAAAATGGCCGCTAACAACCTGTGATCCTTGTTCCGGGTGCGCGTGTCACCATCGAGCCTTAATGACATCATAAAGCTGCTTCAAGTGCAAGACTTGCAGGCTTATATACAGTCTATCTATCTATCTATCTATCTAATGTATGTTACTGCATAGATATATATCTAGCTATATAAATAGATAGCTATATATCAATATAGATATTTCTACAAATATCTAGCTTTACGTATAAATTTAAACTTCTATAGTTATGGTTTTGTAGGGCTGAAAACATACATACAAAATTTGTATTATTATCAGCATTATTCTTATAATTGCCATTGATGTTATTCCAGGGGCAGGTAATAAACCGCATGAGGCTTTGACCAATTTTTACCATTTTAGGTAAAAAGCTGCATTGACTGCACTTCTGCATTTTGTGGGATATGGTAGGACTGCAAGCAAATCCTGAGACAAGATATATCAAAAACACTCCATACAGCATGCAATTTCATTTTCCAAGATAGAAACATTGGTCACGCTGAACATTGTTGAACGTTTTCGCTGCAATGCATCCTGGGACGCTTGGATCCAGGTTCCATCATTCATGTTGCGCTATTTCAACCAACCTGTGTGGCTCATATTCACTTTGGGTTGACGATTGGCATGGTCATGGTGTAGGCCGAGCCTTTTTTGCCACTTCATCCGCCTCCGATCAAGCATAATGCCTTGCCCATAAGCATTCCCCTCCCTGGAATAACTTAACCTACCCATTCCCCTATCTGGAATAACTGTACCTACCACAAAAGAAGTGATAAGCAGCGATCAATTTGACTGTTGTAGGCTGCCGTATCCCGCTTAAGGGCGAATTTCAAACGTTGTCCATCACAGAGACAAATGATCTGGCTCCAGCAGCGTCTATAGGAGTATCTGTCTGCTCACTTCTAGCTCCAGTGGAGACTGATGGAAAAATGGCCGCTAACAACCTGTGATCCTTGTTCCGGGTGCGCGTGTCACCATCGAGCCTTAATGACATCATAAAGCTGCTTCAAGTGCAAGACTTGCAGGCTTATATACAGTCTATCTATCTATCTATCTATCTATCTATCTATCTATCTATCTATCTATCTATCTAATGTATGTTACTGCATAGATATATATCTAGCTATATAAATAGATAGCTATATATCAATATAGATATTTCTACAAATATCTAGCTTTACGTATAAATTTAAACTTCTATAGTTATGGTTTTGTAGGGCTGAAAACATACATACAAAATTTGTATTATTATCAGCATTATTCTTATAATTGCCATTGATGTTATTCCAGGGGCAGGTAATAAACCGCATGAGTCTTTGACCAATTTTTACCATTTTAGGTAAAAAGCTGCATTGACTGTACTTCTGCATTTTGTGGGATATGGTAGGACTGCAAGCAAATCCTGAGACAAGATATGTCAAAAACACTCCATACAGCATGCAATTTCATTTTCCAAGATAGAAACATTGGTCACGCTGAACATTGTTGAACGTTTTCGCTGCAATGCATCCTGGGACGCTTGGATCCAGGTTCTATCATTCATGCTGCGCCATTTCAACCAACCTGTGTTGCTCATATTCACTTTGGGTTGACGAGTTGCATGGTCATGGTGTAGGCCGAGCCTTTTTTGCCACTTCATCCGCCTCCGATCAAGCATAATGCCTTGCCCATAAGCATTCCCCTCCCTGGAATAACTTAACCTACCCATTCCCCTATCTGGAATAACTGTACCTACCACAAAAGAAGTGATAAGCAGCGATCAATTTGACTGTTGTAGGCTGCCGTCTCCCGCTTAAGGGCGAATTTCAAACGTTGTCCATCACAGAGACAAATGATCTGGCTCCAGCAGCGTCTATAGGAGTATCTGTCTGCTCACTTCTAGCTCCAGTGGAGACTGATGGAAAAATGGCCGCTAACAACCTGTGATCCTTGTTCCGGGTGCGCGTGTCACCATCGAGCCTTAATGACATCATAAAGCTGCTTCAAGTGCAAGACTTGCAGGCTTATATACAGTCTATCTATCTATCTATCTATCTATCTATCTATCTATCTATCTATCTAATGTATGTTACTTACTGCATAGATATATATCTAGCTATATAAATAGATAGCTATATATCAATATAGATATTTCTACAAATATCTAGCTTTACGTATAAATTTAAACTTCTATAGTTATGGTTTTGTAGGGCTGAAAACATACATACAAAATTTGTATTATTATCAGCATTATTCTTATAATTGCCATTGATGTTATTCCAGGGACAGGTAATAAACCGCATGAGGCTTTGACCAATTTTTACCATTTTAGGTAAAAAGCTGCATTGACTGCACTTCTGCATTTTGTGGGATATGGTAGGACTGCAAGCAAATCCTGAGACAAGATATATCAAAAACACTCCATACAGCATGCAATTTCATTTTCCAAGATAGAAACATTGGTCACGCTGAACATTGTTGAACGTTTTCGCTGCAATGCATCCTGGGACGCTTGGATCCAGGTTCCATCATTCATGTTGCGCTATTTCAACCAACCTGTGTGGCTCATATTCACTTTGGGTTGACGATTGGCATGGTCATGGTGTAGGCCGAGCCTTTTTTGCCACTTCATCCGCCTCCGATCAAGCATAATGCCTTGCCCATAAGCATTCCCCTCCCTGGAATAACTTAACCTACCCATTCCCCTATCTGGAATAACTGTACCTACCACAAAAGAAGTGATAAGCAGCGATCAATTTGACTGTTGTAGGCTGCCGTATCCCGCTTAAGGGCGAATTTCAAACGTTGTCCATCACAGAGACAAATGATCTGGCTCCAGCAGCGTCTATAGGAGTATCTGTCTGCTCACTTCTAGCTCCAGTGGAGACTGATGGAAAAATGGCCGCTAACAACCTGTGATCCTTGTTCCAGGTGCGCGTGTCACCATCGAGCCTTAATGACATCATAAAGCTGCTTCAAGTGCAAGACTTGCAGGCTTATATACAGTCTATCTATCTATCTATCTAATGTATGTTACTGCATAGATATATATCTAGCTATATAAATAGATAGCTATATATCAATATAGATATTTCTACAAATATCTAGCTTTACGTATAAATTTAAACTTCTATAGTTATGGTTTTGTAGGGCTGAAAACATACATACAAAATTTGTATTATTATCAGCATTATTCTTATAATTGCCATTGATGTTATTCCAGGGGCAGGTAATAAACCGCATGAGTCTTTGACCAATTTTTACCATTTTAGGTAAAAAGCTGCATTGACTGTACTTCTGCATTTTGTGGGATATGGTAGGACTGCAAGCAAATCCTGAGACAAGATATGTCAAAAACACTCCATACAGCATGCAATTTCATTTTCCAAGATAGAAACATTGGTCACGCTGAACATTGTTGAACGTTTTCGCTGCAATGCATCCTGGGACGCTTGGATCCAGGTTCCATCATTCATGTTGCGCTATTTCAACCAACCTGTGTGGCTCATATTCACTTTGGGTTGACGATTGGCATGGTCATGGTGTAGGCCGAGCCTTTTTTGCCACTTCATCCGCCTCCGATCAAGCATAATGCCTTGCCCATAAGCATTCCCCTCCCTGGAATAACTTAACCTACCCATTCCCCTATCTGGAATAACTGTACCTACCACAAAAGAAGTGATAAGCAGCGATCAATTTGACTGTTGTAGGCTGCCGTATCCCGCTTAAGGGCGAATTTCAAACGTTGTCCATCACAGAGACAAATGATCTGGCTCCAGCAGCGTCTATAGGAGTATCTGTCTGCTCACTTCTAGCTCCAGTGGAGACTGATGGAAAAATGGCCGCTAACAACCTGTGATCCTTGTTCCGGGTGCGCGTGTCACCATCGAGCCTTAATGACATCATAAAGCTGCTTCAAGTGCAAGACTTGCAGGCTTATATACAGTCTATCTATCTATCTATCTATCTATCTATCTAATGTATGTTACTGCATAGATATATATCTAGCTATATAAATAGATAGCTATATATCAATATAGATATTTCTACAAATATCTAGCTTTACGTATAAATTTAAACTTCTATAGTTATGGTTTTGTAGGGCTGAAAACATACATACAAAATTTGTATTATTATCAGCATTATTCTTATAATTGCCATTGATGTTATTCCAGGGACAGGTAATAAACCGCATGAGGCTTTGACCAATTTTTACCATTTTAGGTAAAAAGCTGCATTGACTGCACTTCTGCATTTTGTGGGATATGGTAGGACTGCAAGCAAATCCTGAGACAAGATATATCAAAAACACTCCATACAGCATGCAATTTCATTTTCCAAGATAGAAACATTGGTCACGCTGAACATTGTTGAACGTTTTCGCTGCAATGCATCCTGGGACGCTTGGATCCAGGTTCCATCATTCATGTTGCGCTATTTCAACCAACCTGTGTGGCTCATATTCACTTTGGGTTGACGATTGGCATGGTCATGGTGTAGGCCGAGCCTTTTTTGCCACTTCATCCGCCTCCGATCAAGCATAATGCCTTGCCCATAAGCATTCCCCTCCCTGGAATAACTTAACCTACCCATTCCCCTATCTGGAATAACTGTACCTACCACAAAAGAAGTGATAAGCAGCGATCAATTTGACTGTTGTAGGCTGCCGTATCCCGCTTAAGGGCGAATTTCAAACGTTGTCCATCACAGAGACAAATGATCTGGCTCCAGCAGCGTCTATAGGAGTATCTGTCTGCTCACTTCTAGCTCCAGTGGAGACTGATGGAAAAATGGCCGCTAACAACCTGTGATCCTTGTTCCGGGTGCGCGTGTCACCATCGAGCCTTAATGACATCATAAAGCTGCTTCAAGTGCAAGACTTGCAGGCTTATATACAGTCTATCTATCTATCTATCTATCTATCTATCTATCTATCTATCTAATGTATGTTACTGCATAGATATATATCTAGCTATATAAATAGATAGCTATATATCAATATAGATATTTCTACAAATATCTAGCTTTACGTATAAATTTAAACTTCTATAGTTATGGTTTTGTAGGGCTGAAAACATACATACAAAATTTGTATTATTATCAGCATTATTCTTATAATTGCCATTGATGTTATTCCAGGGGCAGGTAATAAACCGCATGAGTCTTTGACCAATTTTTACCATTTTAGGTAAAAAGCTGCATTGACTGCACTTCTGCATTTTGTGGGATATGGTAGGACTGCAAGCAAATCCTGAGACAAGATATATCAAAAACACTCCATACAGCATGCAATTTCATTTTCCAAGATAGAAACATTGGTCACGCTGAACATTGTTGAACGTTTTCGCTGCAATGCATCCTGGGACGCTTGGATCCAGGTTCCATCATTCATGTTGCGCTATTTCAACCAACCTGTGTGGCTCATATTCACTTTGGGTTGACGATTGGCATGGTCATGGTGTAGGCCGAGCCTTTTTTGCCACTTCATCCGCCTCCGATCAAGCATAATGCCTTGCCCATAAGCATTCCCCTCCCTGGAATAACTTAACCTACCCATTCCCCTATCTGGAATAACTGTACCTACCACAAAAGAAGTGATAAGCAGCGATCAATTTGACTGTTGTAGGCTGCCGTATCCCGCTTAAGGGCGAATTTCAAACGTTGTCCATCACAGAGACAAATGATCTGGCTCCAGCAGCGTCTATAGGAGTATCTGTCTGCTCACTTCTAGCTCCAGTGGAGACTGATGGAAAAATGGCCGCTAACAACCTGTGATCCTTGTTCCGGGTGCGCGTGTCACCATCGAGCCTTAATGACATCATAAAGCTGCTTCAAGTGCAAGACTTGCAGGCTTATATACAGTCTATCTATCTATCTATCTATCTATCTATCTATCTATCTATCTATCTATCTATCTATCTAATGTATGTTACTGCATAGATATATATCTAGCTATATAAATAGATAGCTATATATCAATATAGATATTTCTACAAATATCTAGCTTTACGTATAAATTTAAACTTCTATAGTTATGGTTTTGTAGGGCTGAAAACATACATACAAAATTTGTATTATTATCAGCATTATTCTTATAATTGCCATTGATGTTATTCCAGGGGCAGGTAATAAACCGCATGAGTCTTTGACCAATTTTTACCATTTTAGGTAAAAAGCTGCATTGACTGTACTTCTGCATTTTGTGGGATATGGTAGGACTGCAAGCAAATCCTGAGACAAGATATGTCAAAAACACTCCATACAGCATGCAATTTCATTTTCCAAGATAGAAACATTGGTCACGCTGAACATTGTTGAACGTTTTCGCTGCAATGCATCCTGGGACGCTTGGATCCAGGTTCTATCATTCATGCTGCGCCATTTCAACCAACCTGTGTGGCTCATATTCACTTTGGGTTGACGAGTTGCATGGTCATGGTGTAGGCCGAGCCTTTTTTGCCACTTCATCCGCCTCCGATCAAGCATAATGCCTTGCCCATAAGCATTCCCCTCCCTGGAATAACTTAACCTACCCATTCCCCTATCTGGAATAACTGTACCTACCACAAAAGAAGTGATAAGCAGCGATCAATTTGACTGTTGTAGGCTGCCGTATCCCGCTTAAGGGCGAATTTCAAACGTTGTCCATCACAGAGACAAATGATCTGGCTCCAGCAGCGTCTATAGGAGTATCTGTCTGCTCACTTCTAGCTCCAGTGGAGACTGATGGAAAAATGGCCGCTAACAACCTTTGATCCTTGTTCCGGGTGCGCGTGTCACCATCGAGCCTTAATGACATCATAAAGCTGCTTCAAGTGCAAGACTTGCAGGCTTATATACAGTCTATCTATCTATCTATCTATCTATCTATCTATCTATCTATCTATCTATCTAATGTATGTTACTGCATAGATATATATCTAGCTATATAAATAGATAGCTATATATCAATATAGATATTTCTACAAATATCTAGCTTTACGTATAAATTTAAACTTCTATAGTTATGGTTTTGTAGGGCTGAAAACATACATACAAAATTTGTATTATTATCAGCATTATTCTTATAATTGCCATTGATGTTATTCCAGGGGCAGGTAATAAACCGCATGAGTCTTTGACCAATTTTTACCATTTTAGGTAAAAAGCTGCATTGACTGTACTTCTGCATTTTGTGGGATATGGTAGGACTGCAAGCAAATCCTGAGACAAGATATGTCAAAAACACTCCATACAGCATGCAATTTCATTTTCCAAGATAGAAACATTGGTCACGCTGAACATTGTTGAACGTTTTCGCTGCAATGCATCCTGGGACGCTTGGATCCAGGTTCTATCATTCATGCTGCGCCATTTCAACCAACCTGTGTGGCTCATATTCACTTTGGGTTGACGAGTTGCATGGTCATGGTGTAGGCCGAGCCTTTTTTGCCACTTCATCCGCCTCCGATCAAGCATAATGCCTTGCCCATAAGCATTCCCCTCCCTGGAATAACTTAACCTACCCATTCCCCTATCTGGAATAACTGTACCTACCACAAAAGAAGTGATAAGCAGCGATCAATTTGACTGTTGTAGGCTGCCGTCTCCCGCTTAAGGGCGAATTTCAAACGTTGTCCATCACAGAGACAAATGATCTGGCTCCAGCAGCGTCTATAGGAGTATCTGTCTGCTCACTTCTAGCTCCAGTGGAGACTGATGGAAAAATGGCCGCTAACAACCTGTGATCCTTGTTCCGGGTGCGCGTGTCATCATCGAGCCTTAATGACATCATAAAGCTGCTTCAAGTGCAAGACTTGCAGGCTTATATACAGTCTATCTATCTATCTATCTAATGTATGTTACTGCATAGATATATATCTAGCTATATAAATAGATAGCTATATATCAATATAGATATTTCTACAAATATCTAGCTTTACGTATAAATTTAAACTTCTATAGTTATGGTTTTGTAGGGCTGAAAACATACATACAAAATTTGTATTATTATCAGCATTATTCTTATAATTGCCATTGATGTTATTCCAGGGACAGGTAATAAACCGCATGAGGCTTTGACCAATTTTTACCATTTTAGGTAAAAAGCTGCATTGACTGCACTTCTGCATTTTGTGGGATATGGTAGGACTGCAAGCAAATCCTGAGACAAGATATATCAAAAACACTCCATACAGCATGCAATTTCATTTTCCAAGATAGAAACATTGGTCACGCTGAACATTGTTGAACGTTTTCGCTGCAATGCATCCTGGGACGCTTGGATCCAGGTTCCATCATTCATGTTGCGCTATTTCAACCAACCTGTGTGGCTCATATTCACTTTGGGTTGACGATTGGCATGGTCATGGTGTAGGCCGAGCCTTTTTTGCCACTTCATCCGCCTCCGATCAAGCATAATGCCTTGCCCATAAGCATTCCCCTCCCTGGAATAACTTAACCTACCCATTCCCCTATCTGGAATAACTGTACCTACCACAAAAGAAGTGATAAGCAGCGATCAATTTGACTGTTGTAGGCTGCCGTATCCCGCTTAAGGGCGAATTTCAAACGTTGTCCATCACAGAGACAAATGATCTGGCTCCAGCAGCGTCTATAGGAGTATCTGTCTGCTCACTTCTAGCTCCAGTGGAGACTGATGGAAAAATGGCCGCTAACAACCTGTGATCCTTGTTCCGGGTGCGCGTGTCACCATCGAGCCTTAATGACATCATAAAGCTGCTTCAAGTGCAAGACTTGCAGGCTTATATACAGTCTATCTATCTATCTATCTATCTATCTAATGTATGTTACTGCATAGATATATATCTAGCTATATAAATAGATAGCTATATATCAATATAGATATTTCTACAAATATCTAGCTTTACGTATAAATTTAAACTTCTATAGTTATGGTTTTGTAGGGCTGAAAACATACATACAAAATTTGTATTATTATCAGCATTATTCTTATAATTGCCATTGATGTTATTCCAGGGGCAGGTAATAAACCGCATGAGTCTTTGACCAATTTTTACCATTTTAGGTAAAAAGCTGCATTGACTGTACTTCTGCATTTTGTGGGATATGGTAGGACTGCAAGCAAATCCTGAGACAAGATATGTCAAAAACACTCCATACAGCATGCAATTTCATTTTCCAAGATAGAAACATTGGTCACGCTGAACATTGTTGAACGTTTTCGCTGCAATGCATCCTGGGACGCTTGGATCCAGGTTCTATCATTCATGCTGCGCCATTTCAACCAACCTGTGTGGCTCATATTCACTTTGGGTTGACGAGTTGCATGGTCATGGTGTAGGCCGAGCCTTTTTTGCCACTTCATCCGCCTCCGATCAAGCATAATGCCTTGCCCATAAGCATTCCCCTCCCTGGAATAACTTAACCTACCCATTCCCCTATCTGGAATAACTGTACCTACCACAAAAGAAGTGATAAGCAGCGATCAATTTGACTGTTGTAGGCTGCCGTCTCCCGCTTAAGGGCGAATTTCAAACGTTGTCCATCACAGAGACAAATGATCTGGCTCCAGCAGCGTCTATAGGAGTATCTGTCTGCTCACTTCTAGCTCCAGTGGAGACTGATGGAAAAATGGCCGCTAACAACCTGTGATCCTTGTTCCGGGTGCGCGTGTCACCATCGAGCCTTAATGACATCATAAAGCTGCTTCAAGTGCAAGACTTGCAGGCTTATATACAGTCTATCTATCTATCTATCTAATGTATGTTACTGCATAGATATATATCTAGCTATATAAATAGATAGCTATATATCAATATAGATATTTCTACAAATATCTAGCTTTACGTATAAATTTAAACTTCTATAGTTATGGTTTTGTAGGGCTGAAAACATACATACAAAATTTGTATTATTATCAGCATTATTCTTATAATTGCCATTGATGTTATTCCAGGGACAGGTAATAAACCGCATGAGGCTTTGACCAATTTTTACCATTTTAGGTAAAAAGCTGCATTGACTGCACTTCTGCATTTTGTGGGATATGGTAGGACTGCAAGCAAATCCTGAGACAAGATATATCAAAAACACTCCATACAGCATGCAATTTCATTTTCCAAGATAGAAACATTGGTCACGCTGAACATTGTTGAACGTTTTCGCTGCAATGCATCCTGGGACGCTTGGATCCAGGTTCCATCATTCATGTTGCGCTATTTCAACCAACCTGTGTGGCTCATATTCACTTTGGGTTGACGATTGGCATGGTCATGGTGTAGGCCGAGCCTTTTTTGCCACTTCATCCGCCTCCGATCAAGCATAATGCCTTGCCCATAAGCATTCCCCTCCCTGGAATAACTTAACCTACCCATTCCCCTATCTGGAATAACTGTACCTACCACAAAAGAAGTGATAAGCAGCGATCAATTTGACTGTTGTAGGCTGCCGTATCCCGCTTAAGGGCGAATTTCAAACGTTGTCCATCACAGAGACAAATGATCTGGCTCCAGCAGCGTCTATAGGAGTATCTGTCTGCTCACTTCTAGCTCCAGTGGAGACTGATGGAAAAATGGCCGCTAACAACCTGTGATCCTTGTTCCGGGTGCGCGTGTCACCATCGAGCCTTAATGACATCATAAAGCTGCTTCAAGTGCAAGACTTGCAGGCTTATATACAGTCTATCTATCTATCTATCTATCTAATGTATGTTACTGCATAGATATATATCTAGCTATATAAATAGATAGCTATATATCAATATAGATATTTCTACAAATATCTAGCTTTACGTATAAATTTAAACTTCTATAGTTATGGTTTTGTAGGGCTGAAAACATACATACAAAATTTGTATTATTATCAGCATTATTCTTATAATTGCCATTGATGTTATTCCAGGGGCAGGTAATAAACCGCATGAGTCTTTGACCAATTTTTACCATTTTAGGTAAAAAGCTGCATTGACTGTACTTCTGCATTTTGTGGGATATGGTAGGACTGCAAGCAAATCCTGAGACAAGATATGTCAAAAACACTCCATACAGCATGCAATTTCATTTTCCAAGATAGAAACATTGGTCACGCTGAACATTGTTGAACGTTTTCGCTGCAATGCATCCTGGGACGCTTGGATCCAGGTTCTATCATTCATGCTGCGCCATTTCAACCAACCTGTGTGGCTCATATTCACTTTGGGTTGACGAGTTGCATGGTCATGGTGTAGGCCGAGCCTTTTTTGCCACTTCATCCGCCTCCGATCAAGCATAATGCCTTGCCCATAAGCATTCCCCTCCCTGGAATAACTTAACCTACCCATTCCCCTATCTGGAATAACTGTACCTACCACAAAAGAAGTGATAAGCAGCGATCAATTTGACTGTTGTAGGCTGCCGTCTCCCGCTTAAGGGCGAATTTCAAACGTTGTCCATCACAGAGACAAA
This sequence comes from Eleutherodactylus coqui, assembly GCF_035609145.1. NCBI lineage: Eukaryota > Metazoa > Chordata > Amphibia > Anura > Eleutherodactylidae > Eleutherodactylus > Eleutherodactylus coqui. Next base: position 42,036 of record NW_027102077.1, read on the forward strand.
TGATCTGGCTCCAGCAGCGTCTATAGGAGTATCTGTCTGCTCACTTCTAGCTCCAGTGGAGACTGATGGAAAAATGGCCGCTAACAACCTGTGATCCTTGTTCCGGGTGCGCGTGTCACCATCGAGCCTTAATGACATCATAAAGCTGCTTCAAGTGCAAGACTTGCAGGCTTATATACAGTCTATCTATCTATCTATCTAATGTATGTTACTGCATAGATATATATCTAGCTATATAAATAGATAGCTATATATCAATATAGATATTTCTACAAATATCTAGCTTTACGTATAAATTTAAACTTCTATAGTTATGGTTTTGTAGGGCTGAAAACATACATACAAAATTTGTATTATTATCAGCATTATTCTTATAATTGCCATTGATGTTATTCCAGGGACAGGTAATAAACCGCATGAGGCTTTGACCAATTTTTACCATTTTAGGTAAAAAGCTGCATTGACTGCACTTCTGCATTTTGTGGGATATGGTAGGACTGCAAGCAAATCCTGAGACAAGATATATCAAAAACACTCCATACAGCATGCAATTTCATTTTCCAAGATAGAAACATTGGTCACGCTGAACATTGTTGAACGTTTTCGCTGCAATGCATCCTGGGACGCTTGGATCCAGGTTCCATCATTCATGTTGCGCTATTTCAACCAACCTGTGTGGCTCATATTCACTTTGGGTTGACGATTGGCATGGTCATGGTGTAGGCCGAGCCTTTTTTGCCACTTCATCCGCCTCCGATCAAGCATAATGCCTTGCCCATAAGCATTCCCCTCCCTGGAATAACTTAACCTACCCATTCCCCTATCTGGAATAACTGTACCTACCACAAAAGAAGTGATAAGCAGCGATCAATTTGACTGTTGTAGGCTGCCGTATCCCGCTTAAGGGCGAATTTCAAACGTTGTCCATCACAGAGACAAATGATCTGGCTCCAGCAGCGTCTATAGGAGTATCTGTCTGCTCACTTCTAGCTCCAGTGGAGACTGATGGAAAAATGGCCGCTAACAACCTGTGATCCTTGTTCCGGGTGCGCGTGTCACCATCGAGCCTTAATGACATCATAAAGCTGCTTCAAGTGCAAGACTTGCAGGCTTATATACAGTCTATCTATCTATCTATCTATCTAATGTATGTTACTGCATAGATATATATCTAGCTATATAAATAGATAGCTATATATCAATATAGATATTTCTACAAATATCTAGCTTTACGTATAAATTTAAACTTCTATAGTTATGGTTTTGTAGGGCTGAAAACATACATACAAAATTTGTATTATTATCAGCATTATTCTTATAATTGCCATTGATGTTATTCCAGGGACAGGTAATAAACCGCATGAGGCTTTGACCAATTTTTACCATTTTAGGTAAAAAGCTGCATTGACTGCACTTCTGCATTTTGTGGGATATGGTAGGACTGCAAGCAAATCCTGAGACAAGATATATCAAAAACACTCCATACAGCATGCAATTTCATTTTCCAAGATAGAAACATTGGTCACGCTGAACATTGTTGAACGTTTTCGCTGCAATGCATCCTGGGACGCTTGGATCCAGGTTCCATCATTCATGTTGCGCTATTTCAACCAACCTGTGTGGCTCATATTCACTTTGGGTTGACGATTGGCATGGTCATGGTGTAGGCCGAGCCTTTTTTGCCACTTCATCCGCCTCCGATCAAGCATAATGCCTTGCCCATAAGCATTCCCCTCCCTGGAATAACTTAACCTACCCATTCCCCTATCTGGAATAACTGTACCTACCACAAAAGAAGTGATAAGCAGCGATCAATTTGACTGTTGTAGGCTGCCGTATCCCGCTTAAGGGCGAATTTCAAACGTTGTCCATCACAGAGACAAATGATCTGGCTCCAGCAGCGTCTATAGGAGTATCTGTCTGCTCACTTCTAGCTCCAGTGGAGACTGATGGAAAAATGGCCGCTAACAACCTGTGATCCTTGTTCCGGGTGCGCGTGTCACCATCGAGCCTTAATGACATCATAAAGCTGCTTCAAGTGCAAGACTTGCAGGCTTATATACAGTCTATCTATCTATCTATCTATCTATCTATCTATCTATCTATCTATCTATCTAATGTATGTTACTGCATAGATATATATCTAGCTATATAAATAGATAGCTATATATCAATATAGATATTTCTACAAATATCTAGCTTTACGTATAAATTTAAACTTCTATAGTTATGGTTTTGTAGGGCTGAAAACATACATACAAAATTTGTATTATTATCAGCATTATTCTTATAATTGCCATTGATGTTATTCCAGGGGCAGGTAATAAACCGCATGAGTCTTTGACCAATTTTTACCATTTTAGGTAAAAAGCTGCATTGACTGCACTTCTGCATTTTGTGGGATATGGTAGGACTGCAAGCAAATCCTGAGACAAGATATATCAAAAACACTCCATACAGCATGCAATTTCATTTTCCAAGATAGAAACATTGGTCACGCTGAACATTGTTGAACGTTTTCGCTGCAATGCATCCTGGGACGCTTGGATCCAGGTTCCATCATTCATGTTGCGCTATTTCAACCAACCTGTGTGGCTCATATTCACTTTGGGTTGACGATTGGCATGGTCATGGTGTAGGCCGAGCCTTTTTTGCCACTTCATCCGCCTCCGATCAAGCATAATGCCTTGCCCATAAGCATTCCCCTCCCTGGAATAACTTAACCTACCCATTCCCCTATCTGGAATAACTGTACCTACCACAAAAGAAGTGATAAGCAGCGATCAATTTGACTGTTGTAGGCTGCCGTATCCCGCTTAAGGGCGAATTTCAAACGTTGTCCATCACAGAGACAAATGATCTGGCTCCAGCAGCGTCTATAGGAGTATCTGTCTGCTCACTTCTAGCTCCAGTGGAGACTGATGGAAAAATGGCCGCTAACAACCTGTGATCCTTGTTCCGGGTGCGCGTGTCACCATCGAGCCTTAATGACATCATAAAGCTGCTTCAAGTGCAAGACTTGCAGGCTTATATACAGTCTATCTATCTATCTATCTATCTATCTAATGTATGTTACTGCATAGATATATATCTAGCTATATAAATAGATAGCTATATATCAATATAGATATTTCTACAAATATCTAGCTTTACGTATAAATTTAAACTTCTATAGTTATGGTTTTGTAGGGCTGAAAACATACATACAAAATTTGTATTATTATCAGCATTATTCTTATAATTGCCATTGATGTTATTCCAGGGGCAGGTAATAAACCGCATGAGTCTTTGACCAATTTTTACCATTTTAGGTAAAAAGCTGCATTGACTGTACTTCTGCATTTTGTGGGATATGGTAGGACTGCAAGCAAATCCTGAGACAAGATATGTCAAAAACACTCCATACAGCATGCAATTTCATTTTCCAAGATAGAAACATTGGTCACGCTGAACATTGTTGAACGTTTTCGCTGCAATGCATCCTGGGACGCTTGGATCCAGGTTCTATCATTCATGCTGCGCCATTTCAACCAACCTGTGTGGCTCATATTCACTTTGGGTTGACGAGTTGCATGGTCATGGTGTAGGCCGAGCCTTTTTTGCCACTTCATCCGCCTCCGATCAAGCATAATGCCTTGCCCATAAGCATTCCCCTCCCTGGAATAACTTAACCTACCCATTCCCCTATCTGGAATAACTGTACCTACCACAAAAGAAGTGATAAGCAGCGATCAATTTGACTGTTGTAGGCTGCCGTCTCCCGCTTAAGGGCGAATTTCAAACGTTGTCCATCACAGAGACAAATGATCTGGCTCCAGCAGCGTCTATAGGAGTATCTGTCTGCTCACTTCTAGCTCCAGTGGAGACTGATGGAAAAATGGCCGCTAACAACCTGTGATCCTTGTTCCGGGTGCGCGTGTCACCATCGAGCCTTAATGACATCATAAAGCTGCTTCAAGTGCAAGACTTGCAGGCTTATATACAGTCTATCTATCTATCTATCTAATGTATGTTACTGCATAGATATATATCTAGCTATATAAATAGATAGCTATATATCAATATAGATATTTCTACAAATATCTAGCTTTACGTATAAATTTAAACTTCTATAGTTATGGTTTTGTAGGGCTGAAAACATACATACAAAATTTGTATTATTATCAGCATTATTCTTATAATTGCCATTGATGTTATTCCAGGGACAGGTAATAAACCGCATGAGGCTTTGACCAATTTTTACCATTTTAGGTAAAAAGCTGCATTGACTGCACTTCTGCATTTTGTGGGATATGGTAGGACTGCAAGCAAATCCTGAGACAAGATATATCAAAAACACTCCATACAGCATGCAATTTCATTTTCCAAGATAGAAACATTGGTCACGCTGAACATTGTTGAACGTTTTCGCTGCAATGCATCCTGGGACGCTTGGATCCAGGTTCCATCATTCATGTTGCGCTATTTCAACCAACCTGTGTGGCTCATATTCACTTTGGGTTGACGATTGGCATGGTCATGGTGTAGGCCGAGCCTTTTTTGCCACTTCATCCGCCTCCGATCAAGCATAATGCCTTGCCCATAAGCATTCCCCTCCCTGGAATAACTTAACCTACCCATTCCCCTATCTGGAATAACTGTACCTACCACAAAAGAAGTGATAAGCAGCGATCAATTTGACTGTTGTAGGCTGCCGTATCCCGCTTAAGGGCGAATTTCAAACGTTGTCCATCACAGAGACAAATGATCTGGCTCCAGCAGCGTCTATAGGAGTATCTGTCTGCTCACTTCTAGCTCCAGTGGAGACTGATGGAAAAATGGCCGCTAACAACCTGTGATCCTTGTTCCAGGTGCGCGTGTCACCATCGAGCCTTAATGACATCATAAAGCTGCTTCAAGTGCAAGACTTGCAGGCTTATATACAGTCTATCTATCTATCTATCTAATGTATGTTACTGCATAGATATATATCTAGCTATATAAATAGATAGCTATATATCAATATAGATATTTCTACAAATATCTAGCTTTACGTATAAATTTAAACTTCTATAGTTATGGTTTTGTAGGGCTGAAAACATACATACAAAATTTGTATTATTATCAGCATTATTCTTATAATTGCCATTGATGTTATTCCAGGGGCAGGTAATAAACCGCATGAGTCTTTGACCAATTTTTACCATTTTAGGTAAAAAGCTGCATTGACTGTACTTCTGCATTTTGTGGGATATGGTAGGACTGCAAGCAAATCCTGAGACAAGATATGTCAAAAACACTCCATACAGCATGCAATTTCATTTTCCAAGATAGAAACATTGGTCACGCTGAACATTGTTGAACGTTTTCGCTGCAATGCATCCTGGGACGCTTGGATCCAGGTTCTATCATTCATGCTGCGCCATTTCAACCAACCTGTGTGGCTCATATTCACTTTGGGTTGACGAGTTGCATGGTCATGGTGTAGGCCGAGCCTTTTTTGCCACTTCATCCGCCTCCGATCAAGCATAATGCCTTGCCCATAAGCATTCCCCTCCCTGGAATAACTTAACCTACCCATTCCCCTATCTGGAATAACTGTACCTACCACAAAAGAAGTGATAAGCAGCGATCAATTTGACTGTTGTAGGCTGCCGTCTCCCGCTTAAGGGCGAATTTCAAACGTTGTCCATCACAGAGACAAATGATCTGGCTCCAGCAGCGTCTATAGGAGTATCTGTCTGCTCACTTCTAGCTCCAGTGGAGACTGATGGAAAAATGGCCGCTAACAACCTGTGATCCTTGTTCCGGGTGCGCGTGTCACCATCGAGCCTTAATGACATCATAAAGCTGCTTCAAGTGCAAGACTTGCAGGCTTATATACAGTCTATCTATCTATCTATCTAATGTATGTTACTGCATAGATATATATCTAGCTATATAAATAGATAGCTATATATCAATATAGATATTTCTACAAATATCTAGCTTTACGTATAAATTTAAACTTCTATAGTTATGGTTTTGTAGGGCTGAAAACATACATACAAAATTTGTATTATTATCAGCATTATTCTTATAATTGCCATTGATGTTATTCCAGGGACAGGTAATAAACCGCATGAGGCTTTGACCAATTTTTACCATTTTAGGTAAAAAGCTGCATTGACTGCACTTCTGCATTTTGTGGGATATGGTAGGACTGCAAGCAAATCCTGAGACAAGATATATCAAAAACACTCCATACAGCATGCAATTTCATTTTCCAAGATAGAAACATTGGTCACGCTGAACATTGTTGAACGTTTTCGCTGCAATGCATCCTGGGACGCTTGGATCCAGGTTCCATCATTCATGTTGCGCTATTTCAACCAACCTGTGTGGCTCATATTCACTTTGGGTTGACGATTGGCATGGTCATGGTGTAGGCCGAGCCTTTTTTGCCACTTCATCCGCCTCCGATCAAGCATAATGCCTTGCCCATAAGCATTCCCCTCCCTGGAATAACTTAACCTACCCATTCCCCTATCTGGAATAACTGTACCTACCACAAAAGAAGTGATAAGCAGCGATCAATTTGACTGTTGTAGGCTGCCGTATCCCGCTTAAGGGCGAATTTCAAACGTTGTCCATCACAGAGACAAATGATCTGGCTCCAGCAGCGTCTATAGGAGTATCTGTCTGCTCACTTCTAGCTCCAGTGGAGACTGATGGAAAAATGGCCGCTAACAACCTGTGATCCTTGTTCCGGGTGCGCGTGTCACCATCGAGCCTTAATGACATCATAAAGCTGCTTCAAGTGCAAGACTTGCAGGCTTATATACAGTCTATCTATCTATCTATCTATCTATCTATCTATCTAATGTATGTTACTGCATAGATATATATCTAGCTATATAAATAGATAGCTATATATCAATATAGATATTTCTACAAATATCTAGCTTTACGTATAAATTTAAACTTCTATAGTTATGGTTTTGTAGGGCTGAAAACATACATACAAAATTTGTATTATTATCAGCATTATTCTTATAATTGCCATTGATGTTATTCCAGGGACAGGTAATAAACCGCATGAGGCTTTGACCAATTTTTACCATTTTAGGTAAAAAGCTGCATTGACTGCACTTCTGCATTTTGTGGGATATGGTAGGACTGCAAGCAAATCCTGAGACAAGATATATCAAAAACACTCCATACAGCATGCAATTTCATTTTCCAAGATAGAAACATTGGTCACGCTGAACATTGTTGAACGTTTTCGCTGCAATGCATCCTGGGACGCTTGGATCCAGGTTCCATCATTCATGTTGCGCTATTTCAACCAACCTGTGTGGCTCATATTCACTTTGGGTTGACGATTGGCATGGTCATGGTGTAGGCCGAGCCTTTTTTGCCACTTCATCCGCCTCCGATCAAGCATAATGCCTTGCCCATAAGCATTCCCCTCCCTGGAATAACTTAACCTACCCATTCCCCTATCTGGAATAACTGTACCTACCACAAAAGAAGTGATAAGCAGCGATCAATTTGACTGTTGTAGGCTGCCGTATCCCGCTTAAGGGCGAATTTCAAACGTTGTCCATCACAGAGACAAATGATCTGGCTCCAGCAGCGTCTATAGGAGTATCTGTCTGCTCACTTCTAGCTCCAGTGGAGACTGATGGAAAAATGGCCGCTAACAACCTGTGATCCTTGTTCCGGGTGCGCGTGTCACCATCGAGCCTTAATGACATCATAAAGCTGCTTCAAGTGCAAGACTTGCAGGCTTATATACAGTCTATCTATCTATCTATCTAATGTATGTTACTGCATAGATATATATCTAGCTATATAAATAGATAGCTATATATCAATATAGATATTTCTACAAATATCTAGCTTTACGTATAAATTTAAACTTCTATAGTTATGGTTTTGTAGGGCTGAAAACATACATACAAAATTTGTATTATTATCAGCATTATTCTTATAATTGCCATTGATGTTATTCCAGGGGCAGGTAATAAACCGCATGAGTCTTTGACCAATTTTTACCATTTTAGGTAAAAAGCTGCATTGACTGTACTTCTGCATTTTGTGGGATATGGTAGGACTGCAAGCAAATCCTGAGACAAGATATGTCAAAAACACTCCATACAGCATGCAATTTCATTTTCCAAGATAGAAACATTGGTCACGCTGAACATTGTTGAACGTTTTCGCTGCAATGCATCCTGGGACGCTTGGATCCAGGTTCTATCATTCATGCTGCGCCATTTCAACCAACCTGTGTGGCTCATATTCACTTTGGGTTGACGAGTTGCATGGTCATGGTGTAGGCCGAGCCTTTTTTGCCACTTCATCCGCCTCCGATCAAGCATAATGCCTTGCCCATAAGCATTCCCCTCCCTGGAATAACTTAACCTACCCATTCCCCTATCTGGAATAACTGTACCTACCACAAAAGAAGTGATAAGCAGCGATCAATTTGACTGTTGTAGGCTGCCGTCTCCCGCTTAAGGGCGAATTTCAAACGTTGTCCATCACAGAGACAAATGATCTGGCTCCAGCAGCGTCTATAGGAGTATCTGTCTGCTCACTTCTAGCTCCAGTGGAGACTGATGGAAAAATGGCCGCTAACAACCTGTGATCCTTGTTCCGGGTGCGCGTGTCACCATCGAGCCTTAATGACATCATAAAGCTGCTTCAAGTGCAAGACTTGCAGGCTTATATACAGTCTATCTATCTATCTATCTATCTAATGTATGTTACTGCATAGATATATATCTAGCTATATAAATAGATAGCTATATATCAATATAGATATTTCTACAAATATCTAGCTTTACGTATAAATTTAAACTTCTATAGTTATGGTTTTGTAGGGCTGAAAACATACATACAAAATTTGTATTATTATCAGCATTATTCTTATAATTGCCATTGATGTTATTCCAGGGACAGGTAATAAACCGCATGAGGCTTTGACCAATTTTTACCATTTTAGGTAAAAAGCTGCATTGACTGCACTTCTGCATTTTGTGGGATATGGTAGGACTGCAAGCAAATCCTGAGACAAGATATATCAAAAACACTCCATACAGCATGCAATTTCATTTTCCAAGATAGAAACATTGGTCACGCTGAACATTGTTGAACGTTTTCGCTGCAATGCATCCTGGGACGCTTGGATCCAGGTTCCATCATTCATGTTGCGCTATTTCAACCAACCTGTGTGGCTCATATTCACTTTGGGTTGACGATTGGCATGGTCATGGTGTAGGCCGAGCCTTTTTTGCCACTTCATCCGCCTCCGATCAAGCATAATGCCTTGCCCATAAGCATTCCCCTCCCTGGAATAACTTAACCTACCCATTCCCCTATCTGGAATAACTGTACCTACCACAAAAGAAGTGATAAGCAGCGATCAATTTGACTGTTGTAGGCTGCCGTATCCCGCTTAAGGGCGAATTTCAAACGTTGTCCATCACAGAGACAAATGATCTGGCTCCAGCAGCGTCTATAGGAGTATCTGTCTGCTCACTTCTAGCTCCAGTGGAGACTGATGGAAAAATGGCCGCTAACAACCTGTGATCCTTGTTCCGGGTGCGCGTGTCACCATCGAGCCTTAATGACATCATAAAGCTGCTTCAAGTGCAAGACTTGCAGGCTTATATACAGTCTATCTATCTATCTATCTAATGTATGTTACTGCATAGATATATATCTAGCTATATAAATAGATAGCTATATATCAATATAGATATTTCTACAAATATCTAGCTTTACGTATACATTTAAACTTCTATAGTTATGGTTTTGTAGGGCTGAAAACATACATACAAAATTTGTATTATTATCAGCATTATTCTTATAATTGCCATTGATGTTATTCCAGGGGCAGGTAATAAACCGCATGAGTCTTTGACCAATTTTTACCATTTTAGGTAAAAAGCTGCATTGACTGTACTTCTGCATTTTGTGGGATATGGTAGGACTGCAAGCAAATCCTGAGACAAGATATGTCAAAAACACTCCATACAGCATGCAATTTCATTTTCCAAGATAGAAACATTGGTCACGCTGAACATTGTTGAACGTTTTCGCTGCAATGCATCCTGGGACGCTTGGATCCAGGTTCTATCATTCATGCTGCGCCATTTCAACCAACCTGTGTGGCTCATATTCACTTTGGGTTGACGAGTTGCATGGTCATGGTGTAGGCCGAGCCTTTTTTGCCACTTCATCCGCCTCCGATCAAGCATAATGCCTTGCCCATAAGCATTCCCCTCCCTGGAATAACTTAACCTACCCATTCCCCTATCTGGAATAACTGTACCTACCACAAAAGAAGTGATAAGCAGCGATCAATTTGACTGTTGTAGGCTGCCGTCTCCCGCTTAAGGGCGAATTTCAAACGTTGTCCATCACAGAGACAAATGATCTGGCTCCAGCAGCGTCTATAGGAGTATCTGTCTGCTCACTTCTAGCTCCAGTGGAGACTGATGGAAAAATGGCCGCTAACAACCTGTGATCCTTGTTCCGGGTGCGCGTGTCACCATCGAGCCTTAATGACATCATAAAGCTGCTTCAAGTGCAAGACTTGCAGGCTTATATACAGTCTATCTATCTATCTATCTATCTATCTATCTATCTATCTATCTATCTATCTAATGTATGTTACTGCATAGATATATATCTAGCTATATAAATAGATAGCTATATATCAATATAGATATTTCTACAAATATCTAGCTTTACGTATAAATTTAAACTTCTATAGTTATGGTTTTGTAGGGCTGAAAACATACATACAAAATTTGTATTATTATCAGCATTATTCTTATAATTGCCATTGATGTTATTCCAGGGACAGGTAATAAACCGCATGAGGCTTTGACCAATTTTTACCATTTTAGGTAAAAAGCTGCATTGACTGCACTTCTGCATTTTGTGGGATATGGTAGGACTGCAAGCAAATCCTGAGACAAGATATATCAAAAACACTCCATACAGCATGCAATTTCATTTTCCAAGATAGAAACATTGGTCACGCTGAACATTGTTGAACGTTTTCGCTGCAATGCATCCTGGGACGCTTGGATCCAGGTTCCATCATTCATGTTGCGCTATTTCAACCAACCTGTGTGGCTCATATTCACTTTGGGTTGACGATTGGCATGGTCATGGTGTAGGCCGAGCCTTTTTTGCCACTTCATCCGCCTCCGATCAAGCATAATGCCTTGCCCATAAGCATTCCCCTCCCTGGAATAACTTAACCTACCCATTCCCCTATCTGGAATAACTGTACCTACCACAAAAGAAGTGATAAGCAGCGATCAATTTGACTGTTGTAGGCTGCCGTATCCCGCTTAAGGGCGAATTTCAAACGTTGTCCATCACAGAGACAAATGATCTGGCTCCAGCAGCGTCTATAGGAGTATCTGTCTGCTCACTTCTAGCTCCAGTGGAGACTGATGGAAAAATGGCCGCTAACAACCTGTGATCCTTGTTCCGGGTGCGCGTGTCACCATCGAGCCTTAATGACATCATAAAGCTGCTTCAAGTGCAAGACTTGCAGGCTTATATACAGTCTATCTATCTATCTATCTATCTATCTATCTAATGTATGTTACTGCATAGATATATATCTAGCTATATAAATAGATAGCTATATATCAATATAGATATTTCTACAAATATCTAGCTTTACGTATAAATTTAAACTTCTATAGTTATGGTTTTGTAGGGCTGAAAACATACATACAAAATTTGTATTATTATCAGCATTATTCTTATAATTGCCATTGATGTTATTCCAGGGGCAGGTAATAAACCGCATGAGTCTTTGACCAATTTTTACCATTTTAGGTAAAAAGCTGCATTGACTGTACTTCTGCATTTTGTGGGATATGGTAGGACTGCAAGCAAATCCTGAGACAAGATATATCAAAAACACTCCATACAGCATGCAATTTCATTTTCCAAGATAGAAACATTGGTCACGCTGAACATTGTTGAACGTTTTCGCTGCAATGCATCCTGGGACGCTTGGATCCAGGTTCTATCATTCATGCTGCGCCATTTCAACCAACCTGTGTGGCTCATATTCACTTTGGGTTGACGAGTTGCATGGTCATGGTGTAGGCCGAGCCTTTTTTGCCACTTCATCCGCCTCCGATCAAGCATAATGCCTTGCCCATAAGCATTCCCCTCCCTGGAATAACTTAACCTACCCATTCCCCTATCTGGAATAACTGTACCTACCACAAAAGAAGTGATAAGCAGCGATCAATTTGACTGTTGTAGGCTGCCGTATCCCGCTTAAGGGCGAATTTCAAACGTTGTCCATCACAGAGACAAATGATCTGGCTCCAGCAGCGTCTATAGGAGTATCTGTCTGCTCACTTCTAGCTCCAGTGGAGACTGATGGAAAAATGGCCGCTAACAACCTGTGATCCTTGTTCCGGGTGCGCGTGTCACCATCGAGCCTTAATGACATCATAAAGCTGCTTCAAGTGCAAGACTTGCAGGCTTATATACAGTCTATCTATCTATCTATCTATCTATCTAATGTATGTTACTGCATAGATATATATCTAGCTATATAAATAGATAGCTATATATCAATATAGATATTTCTACAAATATCTAGCTTTACGTATAAATTTAAACTTCTATAGTTATGGTTTTGTAGGGCTGAAAACATACATACAAAATTTGTATTATTATCAGCATTATTCTTATAATTGCCATTGATGTTATTCCAGGGGCAGGTAATAAACCGCATGAGGCTTTGACCAATTTTTACCATTTTAGGTAAAAAGCTGCATTGACTGCACTTCTGCATTTTGTGGGATATGGTAGGACTGCAAGCAAATCCTGAGACAAGATATATCAAAAACACTCCATACAGCATGCGATTTCATTTTCCAAGATAGAAACATTGGTCACGCTGAACATTGTTGAACGTTTTCGCTGCAATGCATCCTGAGACGCTTGGATCCAGGTTCTATCATTCATGCTGCGCCATTTCAACCAACCTGTGTGGCTCATATTCACTTTGGGTTGACGAGTTGCATGGTCATGGTGTAGGCCGAGCCTTTTTTGCCACTTCATCCGCCTCCGATCAAGCATAATGCCTTGCCCATAAGCATTCCCCACCCTGGAATATCTTAACCTACCCATTCCCCTATCTGGAATAACTGTACCTCCCTCAAAAGAAGTGATAAGCCGCAATATATTTGACTGTTGTAGGCTGCCGTCTCCCGCTTAAGGGCGAATTTCAAACGTTGTCCATCACAGAGACAAATGATCTGGCTCCAGCCGCGTCTATAGGAGTATCTGTCTGCTCACTTCTAGCTCCAGTGGAGACTGATGGAAAAATGGCCGCTAACAACCTGTGATCCTTGTTCCGGGTGCGCGTGTCACCATCGAGCCTTAATGACATCATAAAGCTGCTTCAAGTGCAAGACTTGCAGGCTTATATACAGTCTATCTATCTATCTATCTAATGTATGTTACTGCATAGATATATATCTAGCTATATAAATAGATAGCTATATATCAATATAGATATTTCTACAAATATCTAGCTTTACGTATAAATTTAAACTTCTATAGTTATGGTTTTGTAGGGCTGAAAACATACATACAAAATTTGTATTATTATCAGCATTATTCTTATAATTGCCATTGATGTTATTCCAGGGACAGGTAATAAACCGCATGAGGCTTTGACCAATTTTTACCATTTTAGGTAAAAAGCTGCATTGACTGCACTTCTGCATTTTGTGGGATATGGTAGGACTGCAAGCAAATCCTGAGACAAGATATATCAAAAACACTCCATACAGCATGCAATTTCATTTTCCAAGATAGAAACATTGGTCACGCTGAACATTGTTGAACGTTTTCGCTGCAATGCATCCTGGGACGCTTGGATCCAGGTTCCATCATTCATGTTGCGCTATTTCAACCAACCTGTGTGGCTCATATTCACTTTGGGTTGACGATTGGCATGGTCATGGTGTAGGCCGAGCCTTTTTTGCCACTTCATCCGCCTCCGATCAAGCATAATGCCTTGCCCATAAGCATTCCCCTCCCTGGAATAACTTAACCTACCCATTCCCCTATCTGGAATAACTGTACCTACCACAAAAGAAGTGATAAGCAGCGATCAATTTGACTGTTGTAGGCTGCCGTATCCCGCTTAAGGGCGAATTTCAAACGTTGTCCATCACAGAGACAAATGATCTGGCTCCAGCAGCGTCTATAGGAGTATCTGTCTGCTCACTTCTAGCTCCAGTGGAGACTGATGGAAAAATGGCCGCTAACAACCTGTGATCCTTGTTCCGGGTGCGCGTGTCACCATCGAGCCTTAATGACATCATAAAGCTGCTTCAAGTGCAAGACTTGCAGGCTTATATACAGTCTATCTATCTATCTATCTAATGTATGTTACTGCATAGATATATATCTAGCTATATAAATAGATAGCTATATATCAATATAGATATTTCTACAAATATCTAGCTTTACGTATAAATTTAAACTTCTATAGTTATGGTTTTGTAGGGCTGAAAACATACATACAAAATTTGTATTATTATCAGCATTATTCTTATAATTGCCATTGATGTTATTCCAGGGGCAGGTAATAAACCGCATGAGTCTTTGACCAATTTTTACCATTTTAGGTAAAAAGCTGCATTGACTGTACTTCTGCATTTTGTGGGATATGGTAGGACTGCAAGCAAATCCTGAGACAAGATATGTCAAAAACACTCCATACAGCATGCAATTTCATTTTCCAAGATAGAAACATTGGTCACGCTGAACATTGTTGAACGTTTTCGCTGCAATGCATCCTGGGACGCTTGGATCCAGGTTCTATCATTCATGCTGCGCCATTTCAACCAACCTGTGTGGCTCATATTCACTTTGGGTTGACGAGTTGCATGGTCATGGTGTAGGCCGAGCCTTTTTTGCCACTTCATCCGCCTCCGATCAAGCATAATGCCTTGCCCATAAGCATTCCCCTCCCTGGAATAACTTAACCTACCCATTCCCCTATCTGGAATAACTGTACCTACCACAAAAGAAGTGATAAGCAGCGATCAATTTGACTGTTGTAGGCTGCCGTCTCCCGCTTAAGGGCGAATTTCAAACGTTGTCCATCACAGAGACAAATGATCTGGCTCCAGCAGCGTCTATAGGAGTATCTGTCTGCTCACTTCTAGCTCCAGTGGAGACTGATGGAAAAATGGCCGCTAACAACCTGTGATCCTTGTTCCGGGTGCGCGTGTCACCATCGAGCCTTAATGACATCATAAAGCTGCTTCAAGTGCAAGACTTGCAGGCTTATATACAGTCTATCTATCTATCTATCTAATGTATGTTACTGCATAGATATATATCTAGCTATATAAATAGATAGCTATATATCAATATAGATATTTCTACAAATATCTAGCTTTACGTATAAATTTAAACTTCTATAGTTATGGTTTTGTAGGGCTGAAAACATACATACAAAATTTGTATTATTATCAGCATTATTCTTATAATTGCCATTGATGTTATTCCAGGGACAGGTAATAAACCGCATGAGGCTTTGACCAATTTTTACCATTTTAGGTAAAAAGCTGCATTGACTGCACTTCTGCATTTTGTGGGATATGGTAGGACTGCAAGCAAATCCTGAGACAAGATATATCAAAAACACTCCATACAGCATGCAATTTCATTTTCCAAGATAGAAACATTGGTCACGCTGAACATTGTTGAACGTTTTCGCTGCAATGCATCCTGGGACGCTTGGATCCAGGTTCCATCATTCATGTTGCGCTATTTCAACCAACCTGTGTGGCTCATATTCACTTTGGGTTGACGATTGGCATGGTCATGGTGTAGGCCGAGCCTTTTTTGCCACTTCATCCGCCTCCGATCAAGCATAATGCCTTGCCCATAAGCATTCCCCTCCCTGGAATAACTTAACCTACCCATTCCCCTATCTGGAATAACTGTACCTACCACAAAAGAAGTGATAAGCAGCGATCAATTTGACTGTTGTAGGCTGCCGTATCCCGCTTAAGGGCGAATTTCAAACGTTGTCCATCACAGAGACAAATGATCTGGCTCCAGCAGCGTCTATAGGAGTATCTGTCTGCTCACTTCTAGCTCCAGTGGAGACTGATGGAAAAATGGCCGCTAACAACCTGTGATCCTTGTTCCAGGTGCGCGTGTCACCATCGAGCCTTAATGACATCATAAAGCTGCTTCAAGTGCAAGACTTGCAGGCTTATATACAGTCTATCTATCTATCTATCTAATGTATGTTACTGCATAGATATATATCTAGCTATATAAATAGATAGCTATATATCAATATAGATATTTCTACAAATATCTAGCTTTACGTATAAATTTAAACTTCTATAGTTATGGTTTTGTAGGGCTGAAAACATACATACAAAATTTGTATTATTATCAGCATTATTCTTATAATTGCCATTGATGTTATTCCAGGGGCAGGTAATAAACCGCATGAGTCTTTGACCAATTTTTACCATTTTAGGTAAAAAGCTGCATTGACTGTACTTCTGCATTTTGTGGGATATGGTAGGACTGCAAGCAAATCCTGAGACAAGATATGTCAAAAACACTCCATACAGCATGCAATTTCATTTTCCAAGATAGAAACATTGGTCACGCTGAACATTGTTGAACGTTTTCGCTGCAATGCATCCTGGGACGCTTGGATCCAGGTTCTATCATTCATGCTGCGCCATTTCAACCAACCTGTGTGGCTCATATTCACTTTGGGTTGACGAGTTGCATGGTCATGGTGTAGGCCGAGCCTTTTTTGCCACTTCATCCGCCTCCGATCAAGCATAATGCCTTGCCCATAAGCATTCCCCTCCCTGGAATAACTTAACCTACCCATTCCCCTATCTGGAATAACTGTACCTACCACAAAAGAAGTGATAAGCAGCGATCAATTTGACTGTTGTAGGCTGCCGTCTCCCGCTTAAGGGCGAATTTCAAACGTTGTCCATCACAGAGACAAATGATCTGGCTCCAGCAGCGTCTATAGGAGTATCTGTCTGCTCACTTCTAGCTCCAGTGGAGACTGATGGAAAAATGGCCGCTAACAACCTGTGATCCTTGTTCCGGGTGCGCGTGTCACCATCGAGCCTTAATGACATCATAAAGCTGCTTCAAGTGCAAGACTTGCAGGCTTATATACAGTCTATCTATCTATCTATCTAATGTATGTTACTGCATAGATATATATCTAGCTATATAAATAGATAGCTATATATCAATATAGATATTTCTACAAATATCTAGCTTTACGTATAAATTTAAACTTCTATAGTTATGGTTTTGTAGGGCTGAAAACATACATACAAAATTTGTATTATTATCAGCATTATTCTTATAATTGCCATTGATGTTATTCCAGGGACAGGTAATAAACCGCATGAGGCTTTGACCAATTTTTACCATTTTAGGTAAAAAGCTGCATTGACTGCACTTCTGCATTTTGTGGGATATGGTAGGACTGCAAGCAAATCCTGAGACAAGATATATCAAAAACACTCCATACAGCATGCAATTTCATTTTCCAAGATAGAAACATTGGTCACGCTGAACATTGTTGAACGTTTTCGCTGCAATGCATCCTGGGACGCTTGGATCCAGGTTCCATCATTCATGTTGCGCTATTTCAACCAACCTGTGTGGCTCATATTCACTTTGGGTTGACGATTGGCATGGTCATGGTGTAGGCCGAGCCTTTTTTGCCACTTCATCCGCCTCCGATCAAGCATAATGCCTTGCCCATAAGCATTCCCCTCCCTGGAATAACTTAACCTACCCATTCCCCTATCTGGAATAACTGTACCTACCACAAAAGAAGTGATAAGCAGCGATCAATTTGACTGTTGTAGGCTGCCGTATCCCGCTTAAGGGCGAATTTCAAACGTTGTCCATCACAGAGACAAATGATCTGGCTCCAGCAGCGTCTATAGGAGTATCTGTCTGCTCACTTCTAGCTCCAGTGGAGACTGATGGAAAAATGGCCGCTAACAACCTGTGATCCTTGTTCCGGGTGCGCGTGTCACCATCGAGCCTTAATGACATCATAAAGCTGCTTCAAGTGCAAGACTTGCAGGCTTATATACAGTCTATCTATCTATCTATCTATCTAATGTATGTTACTGCATAGATATATATCTAGCTATATAAATAGATAGCTATATATCAATATAGATATTTCTACAAATATCTAGCTTTACGTATAAATTTAAACTTCTATAGTTATGGTTTTGTAGGGCTGAAAACATACATACAAAATTTGTATTATTATCAGCATTATTCTTATAATTGCCATTGATGTTATTCCAGGGACAGGTAATAAACCGCATGAGGCTTTGACCAATTTTTACCATTTTAGGTAAAAAGCTGCATTGACTGCACTTCTGCATTTTGTGGGATATGGTAGGACTGCAAGCAAATCCTGAGACAAGATATATCAAAAACACTCCATACAGCATGCAATTTCATTTTCCAAGATAGAAACATTGGTCACGCTGAACATTGTTGAACGTTTTCGCTGCAATGCATCCTGGGACGCTTGGATCCAGGTTCCATCATTCATGTTGCGCTATTTCAACCAACCTGTGTGGCTCATATTCACTTTGGGTTGACGATTGGCATGGTCATGGTGTAGGCCGAGCCTTTTTTGCCACTTCATCCGCCTCCGATCAAGCATAATGCCTTGCCCATAAGCATTCCCCTCCCTGGAATAACTTAACCTACCCATTCCCCTATCTGGAATAACTGTACCTACCACAAAAGAAGTGATAAGCAGCGATCAATTTGACTGTTGTAGGCTGCCGTATCCCGCTTAAGGGCGAATTTCAAACGTTGTCCATC
This sequence comes from Eleutherodactylus coqui, assembly GCF_035609145.1. Taxonomy (NCBI): domain Eukaryota; kingdom Metazoa; phylum Chordata; class Amphibia; order Anura; family Eleutherodactylidae; genus Eleutherodactylus; species Eleutherodactylus coqui. Next base: position 60,945 of record NW_027102077.1, read on the forward strand.
ACAGAGACAAATGATCTGGCTCCAGCAGCGTCTATAGGAGTATCTGTCTGCTCACTTCTAGCTCCAGTGGAGACTGATGGAAAAATGGCCGCTAACAACCTGTGATCCTTGTTCCGGGTGCGCGTGTCACCATCGAGCCTTAATGACATCATAAAGCTGCTTCAAGTGCAAGACTTGCAGGCTTATATACAGTCTATCTATCTATCTATCTAATGTATGTTACTGCATAGATATATATCTAGCTATATAAATAGATAGCTATATATCAATATAGATATTTCTACAAATATCTAGCTTTACGTATAAATTTAAACTTCTATAGTTATGGTTTTGTAGGGCTGAAAACATACATACAAAATTTGTATTATTATCAGCATTATTCTTATAATTGCCATTGATGTTATTCCAGGGGCAGGTAATAAACCGCATGAGTCTTTGACCAATTTTTACCATTTTAGGTAAAAAGCTGCATTGACTGTACTTCTGCATTTTGTGGGATATGGTAGGACTGCAAGCAAATCCTGAGACAAGATATGTCAAAAACACTCCATACAGCATGCAATTTCATTTTCCAAGATAGAAACATTGGTCACGCTGAACATTGTTGAACGTTTTCGCTGCAATGCATCCTGGGACGCTTGGATCCAGGTTCTATCATTCATGCTGCGCCATTTCAACCAACCTGTGTGGCTCATATTCACTTTGGGTTGACGAGTTGCATGGTCATGGTGTAGGCCGAGCCTTTTTTGCCACTTCATCCGCCTCCGATCAAGCATAATGCCTTGCCCATAAGCATTCCCCTCCCTGGAATAACTTAACCTACCCATTCCCCTATCTGGAATAACTGTACCTACCACAAAAGAAGTGATAAGCAGCGATCAATTTGACTGTTGTAGGCTGCCTTCTCCCGCTTAAGGGCGAATTTCAAACGTTGTCCATCACAGAGACAAATGATCTGGCTCCAGCAGCGTCTATAGGAGTATCTGTCTGCTCACTTCTAGCTCCAGTGGAGACTGATGGAAAAATGGCCGCTAACAACCTGTGATCCTTGTTCCGGGTGCGCGTGTCACCATCGAGCCTTAATGACATCATAAAGCTGCTTCAAGTGCAAGACTTGCAGGCTTATATACAGTCTATCTATCTATCTATCTATCTATCTATCTATCTATCTATCTAATGTATGTTACTGCATAGATATATATCTAGCTATATAAATAGATAGCTATATATCAATATAGATATTTCTACAAATATCTAGCTTTACGTATAAATTTAAACTTCTATAGTTATGGTTTTGTAGGGCTGAAAACATACATACAAAATTTGTATTATTATCAGCATTATTCTTATAATTGCCATTGATGTTATTCCAGGGGCAGGTAATAAACCGCATGAGTCTTTGACCAATTTTTACCATTTTAGGTAAAAAGCTGCATTGACTGTACTTCTGCATTTTGTGGGATATGGTAGGACTGCAAGCAAATCCTGAGACAAGATATGTCAAAAACACTCCATACAGCATGCAATTTCATTTTCCAAGATAGAAACATTGGTCACGCTGAACATTGTTGAACGTTTTCGCTGCAATGCATCCTGGGACGCTTGGATCCAGGTTCCATCATTCATGTTGCGCTATTTCAACCAACCTGTGTGGCTCATATTCACTTTGGGTTGACGATTGGCATGGTCATGGTGTAGGCCGAGCCTTTTTTGCCACTTCATCCGCCTCCGATCAAGCATAATGCCTTGCCCATAAGCATTCCCCTCCCTGGAATAACTTAACCTACCCATTCCCCTATCTGGAATAACTGTACCTACCACAAAAGAAGTGATAAGCAGCGATCAATTTGACTGTTGTAGGCTGCCGTCTCCCGCTTAAGGGCGAATTTCAAACGTTGTCCATCACAGAGACAAATGATCTGGCTCCAGCAGCGTCTATAGGAGTATCTGTCTGCTCACTTCTAGCTCCAGTGGAGACTGATGGAAAAATGGCCGCTAACAACCTGTGATCCTTGTTCCGGGTGCGCGTGTCACCATCGAGCCTTAATGACATCATAAAGCTGCTTCAAGTGCAAGACTTGCAGGCTTATATACAGTCTATCTATCTATCTATCTAATGTATGTTACTGCATAGATATATATCTAGCTATATAAATAGATAGCTATATATCAATATAGATATTTCTACAAATATCTAGCTTTACGTATAAATTTAAACTTCTATAGTTATGGTTTTGTAGGGCTGAAAACATACATACAAAATTTGTATTATTATCAGCATTATTCTTATAATTGCCATTGATGTTATTCCAGGGACAGGTAATAAACCGCATGAGGCTTTGACCAATTTTTACCATTTTAGGTAAAAAGCTGCATTGACTGCACTTCTGCATTTTGTGGGATATGGTAGGACTGCAAGCAAATCCTGAGACAAGATATATCAAAAACACTCCATACAGCATGCAATTTCATTTTCCAAGATAGAAACATTGGTCACGCTGAACATTGTTGAACGTTTTCGCTGCAATGCATCCTGGGACGCTTGGATCCAGGTTCCATCATTCATGTTGCGCTATTTCAACCAACCTGTGTGGCTCATATTCACTTTGGGTTGACGATTGGCATGGTCATGGTGTAGGCCGAGCCTTTTTTGCCACTTCATCCGCCTCCGATCAAGCATAATGCCTTGCCCATAAGCTTTCCCCTCCCTGGAATAACTTAACCTACCCATTCCCCTATCTGGAATAACTGTACCTACCACAAAAGAAGTGATAAGCAGCGATCAATTTGACTGTTGTAGGCTGCCGTATCCCGCTTAAGGGCGAATTTCAAACGTTGTCCATCACAGAGACAAATGATCTGGCTCCAGCAGCGTCTATAGGAGTATCTGTCTGCTCACTTCTAGCTCCAGTGGAGACTGATGGAAAAATGGCCGCTAACAACCTGTGATCCTTGTTCCGGGTGCGCGTGTCACCATCGAGCCTTAATGACATCATAAAGCTGCTTCAAGTGCAAGACTTGCAGGCTTATATACAGTCTATCTATCTATCTATCTATCTAATGTATGTTACTGCATAGATATATATCTAGCTATATAAATAGATAGCTATATATCAATATAGATATTTCTACAAATATCTAGCTTTACGTATAAATTTAAACTTCTATAGTTATGGTTTTGTAGGGCTGAAAACATACATACAAAATTTGTATTATTATCAGCATTATTCTTATAATTGCCATTGATGTTATTCCAGGGACAGGTAATAAACCGCATGAGGCTTTGACCAATTTTTACCATTTTAGGTAAAAAGCTGCATTGACTGCACTTCTGCATTTTGTGGGATATGGTAGGACTGCAAGCAAATCCTGAGACAAGATATATCAAAAACACTCCATACAGCATGCAATTTCATTTTCCAAGATAGAAACATTGGTCACGCTGAACATTGTTGAACGTTTTCGCTGCAATGCATCCTGGGACGCTTGGATCCAGGTTCCATCATTCATGTTGCGCTATTTCAACCAACCTGTGTGGCTCATATTCACTTTGGGTTGACGATTGGCATGGTCATGGTGTAGGCCGAGCCTTTTTTGCCACTTCATCCGCCTCCGATCAAGCATAATGCCTTGCCCATAAGCATTCCCCTCCCTGGAATAACTTAACCTACCCATTCCCCTATCTGGAATAACTGTACCTACCACAAAAGAAGTGATAAGCAGCGATCAATTTGACTGTTGTAGGCTGCCGTATCCCGCTTAAGGGCGAATTTCAAACGTTGTCCATCACAGAGACAAATGATCTGGCTCCAGCAGCGTCTATAGGAGTATCTGTCTGCTCACTTCTAGCTCCAGTGGAGACTGATGGAAAAATGGCCGCTAACAACCTGTGATCCTTGTTCCGGGTGCGCGTGTCACCATCGAGCCTTAATGACATCATAAAGCTGCTTCAAGTGCAAGACTTGCAGGCTTATATACAGTCTATCTATCTATCTATCTATCTATCTATCTAATGTATGTTACTGCATAGATATATATCTAGCTATATAAATAGATAGCTATATATCAATATAGATATTTCTACAAATATCTAGCTTTACGTATAAATTTAAACTTCTATAGTTATGGTTTTGTAGGGCTGAAAACATACATACAAAATTTGTATTATTATCAGCATTATTCTTATAATTGCCATTGATGTTATTCCAGGGGCAGGTAATAAACCGCATGAGTCTTTGACCAATTTTTACCATTTTAGGTAAAAAGCTGCATTGACTGTACTTCTGCATTTTGTGGGATATGGTAGGACTGCAAGCAAATCCTGAGACAAGATATGTCAAAAACACTCCATACAGCATGCAATTTCATTTTCCAAGATAGAAACATTGGTCACGCTGAACATTGTTGAACGTTTTCGCTGCAATGCATCCTGGGACGCTTGGATCCAGGTTCTATCATTCATGCTGCGCCATTTCAACCAACCTGTGTGGCTCATATTCACTTTGGGTTGACGAGTTGCATGGTCATGGTGTAGGCCGAGCCTTTTTTGCCACTTCATCCGCCTCCGATCAAGCATAATGCCTTGCCCATAAGCATTCCCCTCCCTGGAATAACTTAACCTACCCATTCCCCTATCTGGAATAACTGTACCTACCACAAAAGAAGTGATAAGCAGCGATCAATTTGACTGTTGTAGGCTGCCGTCTCCCGCTTAAGGGCGAATTTCAAACGTTGTCCATCACAGAGACAAATGATCTGGCTCCAGCAGCGTCTATAGGAGTATCTGTCTGCTCACTTCTAGCTCCAGTGGAGACTGATGGAAAAATGGCCGCTAACAACCTGTGATCCTTGTTCCGGGTGCGCGTGTCACCATCGAGCCTTAATGACATCATAAAGCTGCTTCAAGTGCAAGACTTGCAGGCTTATATACAGTCTATCTATCTATCTATCTATCTATCTATCTATCTAATGTATGTTACTGCATAGATATATATCTAGCTATATAAATAGATAGCTATATATCAATATAGATATTTCTACAAATATCTAGCTTTACGTATAAATTTAAACTTCTATAGTTATGGTTTTGTAGGGCTGAAAACATACATACAAAATTTGTATTATTATCAGCATTATTCTTATAATTGCCATTGATGTTATTCCAGGGGCAGGTAATAAACCGCATGAGTCTTTGACCAATTTTTACCATTTTAGGTAAAAAGCTGCATTGACTGTACTTCTGCATTTTGTGGGATATGGTAGGACTGCAAGCAAATCCTGAGACAAGATATGTCAAAAACACTCCATACAGCATGCAATTTCATTTTCCAAGATAGAAACATTGGTCACGCTGAACATTGTTGAACGTTTTCGCTGCAATGCATCCTGGGACGCTTGGATCCAGGTTCCATCATTCATGTTGCGCTATTTCAACCAACCTGTGTGGCTCATATTCACTTTGGGTTGACGATTGGCATGGTCATGGTGTAGGCCGAGCCTTTTTTGCCACTTCATCCGCCTCCGATCAAGCATAATGCCTTGCCCATAAGCATTCCCCTCCCTGGAATAACTTAACCTACCCATTCCCCTATCTGGAATAACTGTACCTACCACAAAAGAAGTGATAAGCAGCGATCAATTTGACTGTTGTAGGCTGCCGTCTCCCGCTTAAGGGCGAATTTCAAACGTTGTCCATCACAGAGACAAATGATCTGGCTCCAGCAGCGTCTATAGGAGTATCTGTCTGCTCACTTCTAGCTCCAGTGGAGACTGATGGAAAAATGGCCGCTAACAACCTGTGATCCTTGTTCCGGGTGCGCGTGTCACCATCGAGCCTTAATGACATCATAAAGCTGCTTCAAGTGCAAGACTTGCAGGCTTATATACAGTCTATCTATCTATCTATCTAATGTATGTTACTGCATAGATATATATCTAGCTATATAAATAGATAGCTATATATCAATATAGATATTTCTACAAATATCTAGCTTTACGTATAAATTTAAACTTCTATAGTTATGGTTTTGTAGGGCTGAAAACATACATACAAAATTTGTATTATTATCAGCATTATTCTTATAATTGCCATTGATGTTATTCCAGGGACAGGTAATAAACCGCATGAGGCTTTGACCAATTTTTACCATTTTAGGTAAAAAGCTGCATTGACTGCACTTCTGCATTTTGTGGGATATGGTAGGACTGCAAGCAAATCCTGAGACAAGATATATCAAAAACACTCCATACAGCATGCAATTTCATTTTCCAAGATAGAAACATTGGTCACGCTGAACATTGTTGAACGTTTTCGCTGCAATGCATCCTGGGACGCTTGGATCCAGGTTCCATCATTCATGTTGCGCTATTTCAACCAACCTGTGTGGCTCATATTCACTTTGGGTTGACGATTGGCATGGTCATGGTGTAGGCCGAGCCTTTTTTGCCACTTCATCCGCCTCCGATCAAGCATAATGCCTTGCCCATAAGCTTTCCCCTCCCTGGAATAACTTAACCTACCCATTCCCCTATCTGGAATAACTGTACCTACCACAAAAGAAGTGATAAGCAGCGATCAATTTGACTGTTGTAGGCTGCCGTATCCCGCTTAAGGGCGAATTTCAAACGTTGTCCATCACAGAGACAAATGATCTGGCTCCAGCAGCGTCTATAGGAGTATCTGTCTGCTCACTTCTAGCTCCAGTGGAGACTGATGGAAAAATGGCCGCTAACAACCTGTGATCCTTGTTCCGGGTGCGCGTGTCACCATCGAGCCTTAATGACATCATAAAGCTGCTTCAAGTGCAAGACTTGCAGGCTTATATACAGTCTATCTATCTATCTATCTATCTATCTAATGTATGTTACTGCATAGATATATATCTAGCTATATAAATAGATAGCTATATATCAATATAGATATTTCTACAAATATCTAGCTTTACGTATAAATTTAAACTTCTATAGTTATGGTTTTGTAGGGCTGAAAACATACATACAAAATTTGTATTATTATCAGCATTATTCTTATAATTGCCATTGATGTTATTCCAGGGACAGGTAATAAACCGCATGAGGCTTTGACCAATTTTTACCATTTTAGGTAAAAAGCTGCATTGACTGCACTTCTGCATTTTGTGGGATATGGTAGGACTGCAAGCAAATCCTGAGACAAGATATATCAAAAACACTCCATACAGCATGCAATTTCATTTTCCAAGATAGAAACATTGGTCACGCTGAACATTGTTGAACGTTTTCGCTGCAATGCATCCTGGGACGCTTGGATCCAGGTTCCATCATTCATGTTGCGCTATTTCAACCAACCTGTGTGGCTCATATTCACTTTGGGTTGACGATTGGCATGGTCATGGTGTAGGCCGAGCCTTTTTTGCCACTTCATCCGCCTCCGATCAAGCATAATGCCTTGCCCATAAGCATTCCCCTCCCTGGAATAACTTAACCTACCCATTCCCCTATCTGGAATAACTGTACCTACCACAAAAGAAGTGATAAGCAGCGATCAATTTGACTGTTGTAGGCTGCCGTATCCCGCTTAAGGGCGAATTTCAAACGTTGTCCATCACAGAGACAAATGATCTGGCTCCAGCAGCGTCTATAGGAGTATCTGTCTGCTCACTTCTAGCTCCAGTGGAGACTGATGGAAAAATGGCCGCTAACAACCTGTGATCCTTGTTCCGGGTGCGCGTGTCACCATCGAGCCTTAATGACATCATAAAGCTGCTTCAAGTGCAAGACTTGCAGGCTTATATACAGTCTATCTATCTATCTATCTAATGTATGTTACTGCATAGATATATATCTAGCTATATAAATAGATAGCTATATATCAATATAGATATTTCTACAAATATCTAGCTTTACGTATAAATTTAAACTTCTATAGTTATGGTTTTGTAGGGCTGAAAACATACATACAAAATTTGTATTATTATCAGCATTATTCTTATAATTGCCATTGATGTTATTCCAGGGGCAGGTAATAAACCGCATGAGTCTTTGACCAATTTTTACCATTTTAGGTAAAAAGCTGCATTGACTGTACTTCTGCATTTTGTGGGATATGGTAGGACTGCAAGCAAATCCTGAGACAAGATATGTCAAAAACACTCCATACAGCATGCAATTTCATTTTCCAAGATAGAAACATTGGTCACGCTGAACATTGTTGAACGTTTTCGCTGCAATGCATCCTGGGACGCTTGGATCCAGGTTCTATCATTCATGCTGCGCCATTTCAACCAACCTGTGTGGCTCATATTCACTTTGGGTTGACGAGTTGCATGGTCATGGTGTAGGCCGAGCCTTTTTTGCCACTTCATCCGCCTCCGATCAAGCATAATGCCTTGCCCATAAGCATTCCCCTCCCTGGAATAACTTAACCTACCCATTCCCCTATCTGGAATAACTGTACCTACCACAAAAGAAGTGATAAGCAGCGATCAATTTGACTGTTGTAGGCTGCCGTCTCCCGCTTAAGGGCGAATTTCAAACGTTGTCCATCACAGAGACAAATGATCTGGCTCCAGCAGCGTCTATAGGAGTATCTGTCTGCTCACTTCTAGCTCCAGTGGAGACTGATGGAAAAATGGCCGCTAACAACCTGTGATCCTTGTTCCGGGTGCGCGTGTCACCATCGAGCCTTAATGACATCATAAAGCTGCTTCAAGTGCAAGACTTGCAGGCTTATATACAGTCTATCTATCTATCTATCTATCTATCTATCTATCTATCTATCTAATGTATGTTACTGCATAGATATATATCTAGCTATATAAATAGATAGCTATATATCAATATAGATATTTCTACAAATATCTAGCTTTACGTATAAATTTAAACTTCTATAGTTATGGTTTTGTAGGGCTGAAAACATACATACAAAATTTGTATTATTATCAGCATTATTCTTATAATTGCCATTGATGTTATTCCAGGGACAGGTAATAAACCGCATGAGGCTTTGACCAATTTTTACCATTTTAGGTAAAAAGCTGCATTGACTGCACTTCTGCATTTTGTGGGATATGGTAGGACTGCAAGCAAATCCTGAGACAAGATATATCAAAAACACTCCATACAGCATGCAATTTCATTTTCCAAGATAGAAACATTGGTCACGCTGAACATTGTTGAACGTTTTCGCTGCAATGCATCCTGGGACGCTTGGATCCAGGTTCCATCATTCATGTTGCGCTATTTCAACCAACCTGTGTGGCTCATATTCACTTTGGGTTGACGATTGGCATGGTCATGGTGTAGGCCGAGCCTTTTTTGCCACTTCATCCGCCTCCGATCAAGCATAATGCCTTGCCCATAAGCATTCCCCTCCCTGGAATAACTTAACCTACCCATTCCCCTATCTGGAATAACTGTACCTACCACAAAAGAAGTGATAAGCAGCGATCAATTTGACTGTTGTAGGCTGCCGTATCCCGCTTAAGGGCGAATTTCAAACGTTGTCCATCACAGAGACAAATGATCTGGCTCCAGCAGCGTCTATAGGAGTATCTGTCTGCTCACTTCTAGCTCCAGTGGAGACTGATGGAAAAATGGCCGCTAACAACCTGTGATCCTTGTTCCGGGTGCGCGTGTCACCATCGAGCCTTAATGACATCATAAAGCTGCTTCAAGTGCAAGACTTGCAGGCTTATATACAGTCTATCTATCTATCTATCTATCTATCTATCTATCTATCTATCTATCTATCTATCTATCTAATGTATGTTACTGCATAGATATATATCTAGCTATATAAATAGATAGCTATATATCAATATAGATATTTCTACAAATATCTAGCTTTACGTATAAATTTAAACTTCTATAGTTATGGTTTTGTAGGGCTGAAAACATACATACAAAATTTGTATTATTATCAGCATTATTCTTATAATTGCCATTGATGTTATTCCAGGGGCAGGTAATAAACCGCATGAGTCTTTGACCAATTTTTACCATTTTAGGTAAAAAGCTGCATTGACTGTACTTCTGCATTTTGTGGGATATGGTAGGACTGCAAGCAAATCCTGAGACAAGATATGTCAAAAACACTCCATACAGCATGCAATTTCATTTTCCAAGATAGAAACATTGGTCACGCTGAACATTGTTGAACGTTTTCGCTGCAATGCATCCTGGGACGCTTGGATCCAGGTTCTATCATTCATGCTGCGCCATTTCAACCAACCTGTGTGGCTCATATTCACTTTGGGTTGACGAGTTGCATGGTCATGGTGTAGGCCGAGCCTTTTTTGCCACTTCATCCGCCTCCGATCAAGCATAATGCCTTGCCCATAAGCATTCCCCTCCCTGGAATAACTTAACCTACCCATTCCCCTATCTGGAATAACTGTACCTACCACAAAAGAAGTGATAAGCAGCGATCAATTTGACTGTTGTAGGCTGCCGTCTCCCGCTTAAGGGCGAATTTCAAACGTTGTCCATCACAGAGACAAATGATCTGGCTCCAGCAGCGTCTATAGGAGTATCTGTCTGCTCACTTCTAGCTCCAGTGGAGACTGATGGAAAAATGGCCGCTAACAACCTGTGATCCTTGTTCCGGGTGCGCGTGTCACCATCGAGCCTTAATGACATCATAAAGCTGCTTCAAGTGCAAGACTTGCAGGCTTATATACAGTCTATCTATCTATCTATCTATCTATCTATCTATCTATCTATCTATCTAATGTATGTTACTGCATAGATATATATCTAGCTATATAAATAGATAGCTATATATCAATATAGATATTTCTACAAATATCTAGCTTTACGTATAAATTTAAACTTCTATAGTTATGGTTTTGTAGGGCTGAAAACATACATACAAAATTTGTATTATTATCAGCATTATTCTTATAATTGCCATTGATGTTATTCCAGGGACAGGTAATAAACCGCATGAGGCTTTGACCAATTTTTACCATTTTAGGTAAAAAGCTGCATTGACTGCACTTCTGCATTTTGTGGGATATGGTAGGACTGCAAGCAAATCCTGAGACAAGATATATCAAAAACACTCCATACAGCATGCAATTTCATTTTCCAAGATAGAAACATTGGTCACGCTGAACATTGTTGAACGTTTTCGCTGCAATGCATCCTGGGACGCTTGGATCCAGGTTCCATCATTCATGTTGCGCTATTTCAACCAACCTGTGTGGCTCATATTCACTTTGGGTTGACGATTGGCATGGTCATGGTGTAGGCCGAGCCTTTTTTGCCACTTCATCCGCCTCCGATCAAGCATAATGCCTTGCCCATAAGCATTCCCCTCCCTGGAATAACTTAACCTACCCATTCCCCTATCTGGAATAACTGTACCTACCACAAAAGAAGTGATAAGCAGCGATCAATTTGACTGTTGTAGGCTGCCGTATCCCGCTTAAGGGCGAATTTCAAACGTTGTCCATCACAGAGACAAATGATCTGGCTCCAGCAGCGTCTATAGGAGTATCTGTCTGCTCACTTCTAGCTCCAGTGGAGACTGATGGAAAAATGGCCGCTAACAACCTGTGATCCTTGTTCCGGGTGCGCGTGTCACCATCGAGCCTTAATGACATCATAAAGCTGCTTCAAGTGCAAGACTTGCAGGCTTATATACAGTCTATCTATCTATCTATCTATCTATCTATCTATCTAATGTATGTTACTGCATAGATATATATCTAGCTATATAAATAGATAGCTATATATCAATATAGATATTTCTACAAATATCTAGCTTTACGTATAAATTTAAACTTCTATAGTTATGGTTTTGTAGGGCTGAAAACATACATACAAAATTTGTATTATTATCAGCATTATTCTTATAATTGCCATTGATGTTATTCCAGGGGCAGGTAATAAACCGCATGAGTCTTTGACCAATTTTTACCATTTTAGGTAAAAAGCTGCATTGACTGTACTTCTGCATTTTGTGGGATATGGTAGGACTGCAAGCAAATCCTGAGACAAGATATGTCAAAAACACTCCATACAGCATGCAATTTCATTTTCCAAGATAGAAACATTGGTCACGCTGAACATTGTTGAACGTTTTCGCTGCAATGCATCCTGGGACGCTTGGATCCAGGTTCTATCATTCATGCTGCGCCATTTCAACCAACCTGTGTGGCTCATATTCACTTTGGGTTGACGAGTTGCATGGTCATGGTGTAGGCCGAGCCTTTTTTGCCACTTCATCCGCCTCCGATCAAGCATAATGCCTTGCCCATAAGCATTCCCCTCCCTGGAATAACTTAACCTACCCATTCCCCTATCTGGAATAACTGTACCTACCACAAAAGAAGTGATAAGCAGCGATCAATTTGACTGTTGTAGGCTGCCGTCTCCCGCTTAAGGGCGAATTTCAAACGTTGTCCATCACAGAGACAAATGATCTGGCTCCAGCAGCGTCTATAGGAGTATCTGTCTGCTCACTTCTAGCTCCAGTGGAGACTGATGGAAAAATGGCCGCTAACAACCTGTGATCCTTGTTCCGGGTGCGCGTGTCACCATCGAGCCTTAATGACATCATAAAGCTGCTTCAAGTGCAAGACTTGCAGGCTTATATACAGTCTATCTATCTATCTATCTATCTATCTATCTATCTATCTAATGTATGTTACTGCATAGATATATATCTAGCTATATAAATAGATAGCTATATATCAATATAGATATTTCTACAAATATCTAGCTTTACGTATAAATTTAAACTTCTATAGTTATGGTTTTGTAGGGCTGAAAACATACATACAAAATTTGTATTATTATCAGCATTATTCTTATAATTGCCATTGATGTTATTCCAGGGGCAGGTAATAAACCGCATGAGTCTTTGACCAATTTTTACCATTTTAGGTAAAAAGCTGCATTGACTGTACTTCTGCATTTTGTGGGATATGGTAGGACTGCAAGCAAATCCTGAGACAAGATATGTCAAAAACACTCCATACAGCATGCAATTTCATTTTCCAAGATAGAAACATTGGTCACGCTGAACATTGTTGAACGTTTTCGCTGCAATGCATCCTGGGACGCTTGGATCCAGGTTCTATCATTCATGCTGCGCCATTTCAACCAACCTGTGTGGCTCATATTCACTTTGGGTTGACGAGTTGCATGGTCATGGTGTAGGCCGAGCCTTTTTTGCCACTTCATCCGCCTCCGATCAAGCATAATGCCTTGCCCATAAGCATTCCCCTCCCTGGAATAACTTAACCTACCCATTCCCCTATCTGGAATAACTGTACCTACCACAAAAGAAGTGATAAGCAGCGATCAATTTGACTGTTGTAGGCTGCCGTCTCCCGCTTAAGGGCGAATTTCAAACGTTGTCCATCACAGAGACAAATGATCTGGCTCCAGCAGCGTCTATAGGAGTATCTGTCTGCTCACTTCTAGCTCCAGTGGAGACTGATGGAAAAATGGCCGCTAACAACCTGTGATCCTTGTTCCGGGTGCGCGTGTCACCATCGAGCCTTAATGACATCATAAAGCTGCTTCAAGTGCAAGACTTGCAGGCTTATATACAGTCTATCTATCTATCTATCTATCTATCTATCTATCTATCTATCTATCTATCTATCTAATGTATGTTACTGCATAGATATATATCTAGCTATATAAATAGATAGCTATATATCAATATAGATATTTCTACAAATATCTAGCTTTACGTATAAATTTAAACTTCTATAGTTATGGTTTTGTAGGGCTGAAAACATACATACAAAATTTGTATTATTATCAGCATTATTCTTATAATTGCCATTGATGTTATTCCAGGGACAGGTAATAAACCGCATGAGGCTTTGACCAATTTTTACCATTTTAGGTAAAAAGCTGCATTGACTGCACTTCTGCATTTTGTGGGATATGGTAGGACTGCAAGCAAATCCTGAGACAAGATATATCAAAAACACTCCATACAGCATGCAATTTCATTTTCCAAGATAGAAACATTGGTCACGCTGAACATTGTTGAACGTTTTCGCTGCAATGCATCCTGGGACGCTTGGATCCAGGTTCCATCATTCATGTTGCGCTATTTCAACCAACCTGTGTGGCTCATATTCACTTTGGGTTGACGATTGGCATGGTCATGGTGTAGGCCGAGCCTTTTTTGCCACTTCATCCGCCTCCGATCAAGCATAATGCCTTGCCCATAAGCTTTCCCCTCCCTGGAATAACTTAACCTACCCATTCCCCTATCTGGAATAACTGTACCTACCACAAAAGAAGTGATAAGCAGCGATCAATTTGACTGTTGTAGGCTGCCGTATCCCGCTTAAGGGCGAATTTCAAACGTTGTCCATCACAGAGACAAATGATCTGGCTCCAGCAGCGTCTATAGGAGTATCTGTCTGCTCACTTCTAGCTCCAGTGGAGACTGATGGAAAAATGGCCGCTAACAACCTGTGATCCTTGTTCCGGGTGCGCGTGTCACCATCGAGCCTTAATGACATCATAAAGCTGCTTCAAGTGCAAGACTTGCAGGCTTATATACAGTCTATCTATCTATCTATCTATCTAATGTATGTTACTGCATAGATATATATCTAGCTATATAAATAGATAGCTATATATCAATATAGATATTTCTACAAATATCTAGCTTTACGTATAAATTTAAACTTCTATAGTTATGGTTTTGTAGGGCTGAAAACATACATACAAAATTTGTATTATTATCAGCATTATTCTTATAATTGCCATTGATGTTATTCCAGGGACAGGTAATAAACCGCATGAGGCTTTGACCAATTTTTACCATTTTAGGTAAAAAGCTGCATTGACTGCACTTCTGCATTTTGTGGGATATGGTAGGACTGCAAGCAAATCCTGAGACAAGATATATCAAAAACACTCCATACAGCATGCAATTTCATTTTCCAAGATAGAAACATTGGTCACGCTGAACATTGTTGAACGTTTTCGCTGCAATGCATCCTGGGACGCTTGGATCCAGGTTCCATCATTCATGTTGCGCTATTTCAACCAACCTGTGTGGCTCATATTCACTTTGGGTTGACGATTGGCATGGTCATGGTGTAGGCCGAGCCTTTTTTGCCACTTCATCCGCCTCCGATCAAGCATAATGCCTTGCCCATAAGCATTCCCCTCCCTGGAATAACTTAACCTACCCATTCCCCTATCTGGAATAACTGTACCTACCACAAAAGAAGTGATAAGCAGCGATCAATTTGACTGTTGTAGGCTGCCGTATCCCGCTTAAGGGCGAATTTCAAACGTTGTCCATCACAGAGACAAATGATCTGGCTCCAGCAGCGTCTATAGGAGTATCTGTCTGCTCACTTCTAGCTCCAGTGGAGACTGATGGAAAAATGGCCGCTAACAACCTGTGATCCTTGTTCCGGGTGCGCGTGTCACCATCGAGCCTTAATGACATCATAAAGCTGCTTCAAGTGCAAGACTTGCAGGCTTATATACAGTCTATCTATCTATCTATCTATCTATCTATCTATCTAATGTATGTTACTGCATAGATATATATCTAGCTATATAAATAGATAGCTATATATCAATATAGATATTTCTACAAATATCTAGCTTTACGTATAAATTTAAACTTCTATAGTTATGGTTTTGTAGGGCTGAAAACATACATACAAAATTTGTATTATTATCAGCATTATTCTTATAATTGCCATTGATGTTATTCCAGGGGCAGGTAATAAACCGCATGAGTCTTTGACCAATTTTTACCATTTTAGGTAAAAAGCTGCATTGACTGTACTTCTGCATTTTGTGGGATATGGTAGGACTGCAAGCAAATCCTGAGACAAGATATGTCAAAAACACTCCATACAGCATGCAATTTCATTTTCCAAGATAGAAACATTGGTCACGCTGAACATTGTTGAACGTTTTCGCTGCAATGCATCCTGGGACGCTTGGATCCAGGTTCTATCATTCATGCTGCGCCATTTCAACCAACCTGTGTGGCTCATATTCACTTTGGGTTGACGAGTTGCATGGTCATGGTGTAGGCCGAGCCTTTTTTGCCACTTCATCCGCCTCCGATCAAGCATAATGCCTTGCCCATAAGCATTCCCCTCCCTGGAATAACTTAACCTACCCATTCCCCTATCTGGAATAACTGTACCTACCACAAAAGAAGTGATAAGCAGCGATCAATTTGACTGTTGTAGGCTGCCGTCTCCCGCTTAAGGGCGAATTTCAAACGTTGTCCATCACAGAGACAAATGATCTGGCTCCAGCAGCGTCTATAGGAGTATCTGTCTGCTCACTTCTAGCTCCAGTGGAGACTGATGGAAAAATGGCCGCTAACAACCTGTGATCCTTGTTCCGGGTGCGCGTGTCACCATCGAGCCTTAATGACATCATAAAGCTGCTTCAAGTGCAAGACTTGCAGGCTTATATACAGTCTATCTATCTATCTATCTATCTATCTATCTATCTATCTATCTAATGTATGTTACTGCATAGATATATATCTAGCTATATAAATAGATAGCTATATATCAATATAGATATTTCTACAAATATCTAGCTTTACGTATAAATTTAAACTTCTATAGTTATGGTTTTGTAGGGCTGAAAACATACATACAAAATTTGTATTATTATCAGCATTATTCTTATAATTGCCATTGATGTTATTCCAGGGGCAGGTAATAAACCGCATGAGTCTTTGACCAATTTTTACCATTTTAGGTAAAAAGCTGCATTGACTGTACTTCTGCATTTTGTGGGATATGGTAGGACTGCAAGCAAATCCTGAGACAAGATATGTCAAAAACACTCCATACAGCATGCAATTTCATTTTCCAAGATAGAAACATTGGTCACGCTGAACATTGTTGAACGTTTTCGCTGCAATGCATCCTGGGACGCTTGGATCCAGGTTCCATCATTCATGTTGCGCTATTTCAACCAACCTGTGTGGCTCATATTCACTTTGGGTTGACGATTGGCATGGTCATGGTGTAGGCCGAGCCTTTTTTGCCACTTCATCCGCCTCCGATCAAGCATAATGCCTTGCCCATAAGCATTCCCCTCCCTGGAATAACTTAACCTACCCATTCCCCTATCTGGAATAACTGTACCTACCACAAAAGAAGTGATAAGCAGCGATCAATTTGACTGTTGTAGGCTGCCGTCTCCCGCTTAAGGGCGAATTTCAAACGTTGTCCATCACAGAGACAAATGATCTGGCTCCAGCAGCGTCTATAGGAGTATCTGTCTGCTCACTTCTAGCTCCAGTGGAGACTGATGGAAAAATGGCCGCTAACAACCTGTGATCCTTGTTCCGGGTGCGCGTGTCACCATCGAGCCTTAATGACATCATAAAGCTGCTTCAAGTGCAAGACTTGCAGGCTTATATACAGTCTATCTATCTATCTATCTAATGTATGTTACTGCATAGATATATATCTAGCTATATAAATAGATAGCTATATATCAATATAGATATTTCTACAAATATCTAGCTTTACGTATAAATTTAAACTTCTATAGTTATGGTTTTGTAGGGCTGAAAACATACATACAAAATTTGTATTATTATCAGCATTATTCTTATAATTGCCATTGATGTTATTCCAGGGACAGGTAATAAACCGCATGAGGCTTTGACCAATTTTTACCATTTTAGGTAAAAAGCTGCATTGACTGCACTTCTGCATTTTGTGGGATATGGTAGGACTGCAAGCAAATCCTGAGACAAGATATATCAAAAACACTCCATACAGCATGCAATTTCATTTTCCAAGATAGAAACATTGGTCACGCTGAACATTGTTGAACGTTTTCGCTGCAATGCATCCTGGGACGCTTGGATCCAGGTTCCATCATTCATGTTGCGCTATTTCAACCAACCTGTGTGGCTCATATTCACTTTGGGTTGACGATTGGCATGGTCATGGTGTAGGCCGAGCCTTTTTTGCCACTTCATCCGCCTCCGATCAAGCATAATGCCTTGCCCATAAGCTTTCCCCTCCCTGGAATAACTTAACCTACCCATTCCCCTATCTGGAATAACTGTACCTACCACAAAAGAAGTGATAAGCAGCGATCAATTTGACTGTTGTAGGCTGCCGTATCCCGCTTAAGGGCGAATTTCAAACGTTGTCCATCACAGAGACAAATGATCTGGCTCCAGCAGCGTCTATAGGAGTATCTGTCTGCTCACTTCTAGCTCCAGTGGAGACTGATGGAAAAATGGCCGCTAACAACCTGTGATCCTTGTTCCGGGTGCGCGTGTCACCATCGAGCCTTAATGACATCATAAAGCTGCTTCAAGTGCAAGACTTGCAGGCTTATATACAGTCTATCTATCTATCTATCTATCTAATGTATGTTACTGCATAGATATATATCTAGCTATATAAATAGATAGCTATATATCAATATAGATATTTCTACAAATATCTAGCTTTACGTATAAATTTAAACTTCTATAGTTATGGTTTTGTAGGGCTGAAAACATACATACAAAATTTGTATTATTATCAGCATTATTCTTATAATTGCCATTGATGTTATTCCAGGGACAGGTAATAAACCGCATGAGGCTTTGACCAATTTTTACCATTTTAGGTAAAAAGCTGCATTGACTGCACTTCTGCATTTTGTGGGATATGGTAGGACTGCAAGCAAATCCTGAGACAAGATATATCAAAAACACTCCATACAGCATGCAATTTCATTTTCCAAGATAGAAACATTGGTCACGCTGAACATTGTTGAACGTTTTCGCTGCAATGCATCCTGGGACGCTTGGATCCAGGTTCCATCATTCATGTTGCGCTATTTCAACCAACCTGTGTGGCTCATATTCACTTTGGGTTGACGATTGGCATGGTCATGGTGTAGGCCGAGCCTTTTTTGCCACTTCATCCGCCTCCGATCAAGCATAATGCCTTGCCCATAAGCATTCCCCTCCCTGGAATAACTTAACCTACCCATTCCCCTATCTGGAATAACTGTACCTACCACAAAAGAAGTGATAAGCAGCGATCAATTTGACTGTTGTAGGCTGCCGTATCCCGCTTAAGGGCGAATTTCAAACGTTGTCCATCACAGAGACAAATGATCTGGCTCCAGCAGCGTCTATAGGAGTATCTGTCTGCTCACTTCTAGCTCCAGTGGAGACTGATGGAAAAATGGCCGCTAACAACCTGTGATCCTTGTTCCGGGTGCGCGTGTCACCATCGAGCCTTAATGACATCATAAAGCTGCTTCAAGTGCAAGACTTGCAGGCTTATATACAGTCTATCTATCTATCTATCTAATGTATGTTACTGCATAGATATATATCTAGCTATATAAATAGATAGCTATATATCAATATAGATATTTCTACAAATATCTAGCTTTACGTATAAATTTAAACTTCTATAGTTATGGTTTTGTAGGGCTGAAAACATACATACAAAATTTGTATTATTATCAGCATTATTCTTATAATTGCCATTGATGTTATTCCAGGGGCAGGTAATAAACCGCATGAGTCTTTGACCAATTTTTACCATTTTAGGTAAAAAGCTGCATTGACTGTACTTCTGCATTTTGTGGGATATGGTAGGACTGCAAGCAAATCCTGAGACAAGATATGTCAAAAACACTCCATACAGCATGCAATTTCATTTTCCAAGATAGAAACATTGGTCACGCTGAACATTGTTGAACGTTTTCGCTGCAATGCATCCTGGGACGCTTGGATCCAGGTTCTATCATTCATGCTGCGCCATTTCAACCAACCTGTGTGGCTCATATTCACTTTGGGTTGACGAGTTGCATGGTCATGGTGTAGGCCGAGCCTTTTTTGCCACTTCATCCGCCTCCGATCAAGCATAATGCCTTGCCCATAAGCATTCCCCTCCCTGGAATAACTTAACCTACCCATTCCCCTATCTGGAATAACTGTACCTACCACAAAAGAAGTGATAAGCAGCGATCAATTTGACTGTTGTAGGCTGCCGTCTCCCGCTTAAGGGCGAATTTCAAACGTTGTCCATCACAGAGACAAATGATCTGGCTCCAGCAGCGTCTATAGGAGTATCTGTCTGCTCACTTCTAGCTCCAGTGGAGACTGATGGAAAAATGGCCGCTAACAACCTGTGATCCTTGTTCCGGGTGCGCGTGTCACCATCGAGCCTTAATGACATCATAAAGCTGCTTCAAGTGCAAGACTTGCAGGCTTATATACAGTCTATCTATCTATCTATCTATCTATCTATCTATCTATCTAATGTATGTTACTGCATAGATATATATCTAGCTATATAAATAGATAGCTATATATCAATATAGATATTTCTACAAATATCTAGCTTTACGTATAAATTTAAACTTCTATAGTTATGGTTTTGTAGGGCTGAAAACATACATACAAAATTTGTATTATTATCAGCATTATTCTTATAATTGCCATTGATGTTATTCCAGGGACAGGTAATAAACCGCATGAGGCTTTGACCAATTTTTACCATTTTAGGTAAAAAGCTGCATTGACTGCACTTCTGCATTTTGTGGGATATGGTAGGACTGCAAGCAAATCCTGAGACAAGATATATCAAAAACACTCCATACAGCATGCAATTTCATTTTCCAAGATAGAAACATTGGTCACGCTGAACATTGTTGAACGTTTTCGCTGCAATGCATCCTGGGACGCTTGGATCCAGGTTCCATCATTCATGTTGCGCTATTTCAACCAACCTGTGTGGCTCATATTCACTTTGGGTTGACGATTGGCATGGTCATGGTGTAGGCCGAGCCTTTTTTGCCACTTCATCCGCCTCCGATCAAGCATAATGCCTTGCCCATAAGCATTCCCCTCCCTGGAATAACTTAACCTACCCATTCCCCTATCTGGAATAACTGTACCTACCACAAAAGAAGTGATAAGCAGCGATCAATTTGACTGTTGTAGGCTGCCGTATCCCGCTTAAGGGCGAATTTCAAACGTTGTCCATCACAGAGACAAATGATCTGGCTCCAGCAGCGTCTATAGGAGTATCTGTCTGCTCACTTCTAGCTCCAGTGGAGACTGATGGAAAAATGGCCGCTAACAACCTGTGATCCTTGTTCCGGGTGCGCGTGTCACCATCGAGCCTTAATGACATCATAAAGCTGCTTCAAGTGCAAGACTTGCAGGCTTATATACAGTCTATCTATCTATCTATCTATCTATCTATCTATCTATCTATCTATCTATCTATCTATCTAATGTATGTTACTGCATAGATATATATCTAGCTATATAAATAGATAGCTATATATCAATATAGATATTTCTACAAATATCTAGCTTTACGTATAAATTTAAACTTCTATAGTTATGGTTTTGTAGGGCTGAAAACATACATACAAAATTTGTATTATTATCAGCATTATTCTTATAATTGCCATTGATGTTATTCCAGGGGCAGGTAATAAACCGCATGAGTCTTTGACCAATTTTTACCATTTTAGGTAAAAAGCTGCATTGACTGTACTTCTGCATTTTGTGGGATATGGTAGGACTGCAAGCAAATCCTGAGACAAGATATGTCAAAAACACTCCATACAGCATGCAATTTCATTTTCCAAGATAGAAACATTGGTCACGCTGAACATTGTTGAACGTTTTCGCTGCAATGCATCCTGGGACGCTTGGATCCAGGTTCTATCATTCATGCTGCGCCATTTCAACCAACCTGTGTGGCTCATATTCACTTTGGGTTGACGAGTTGCATGGTCATGGTGTAGGCCGAGCCTTTTTTGCCACTTCATCCGCCTCCGATCAAGCATAATGCCTTGCCCATAAGCATTCCCCTCCCTGGAATAACTTAACCTACCCATTCCCCTATCTGGAATAACTGTACCTACCACAAAAGAAGTGATAAGCAGCGATCAATTTGACTGTTGTAGGCTGCCGTCTCCCGCTTAAGGGCGAATTTCAAACGTTGTCCATCACAGAGACAAATGATCTGGCTCCAGCAGCGTCTATAGGAGTATCTGTCTGCTCACTTCTAGCTCCAGTGGAGACTGATGGAAAAATGGCCGCTAACAACCTGTGATCCTTGTTCCGGGTGCGCGTGTCACCATCGAGCCTTAATGACATCATAAAGCTGCTTCAAGTGCAAGACTTGCAGGCTTATATACAGTCTATCTATCTATCTATCTATCTATCTATCTATCTATCTATCTATCTAATGTATGTTACTGCATAGATATATATCTAGCTATATAAATAGATAGCTATATATCAATATAGATATTTCTACAAATATCTAGCTTTACGTATAAATTTAAACTTCTATAGTTATGGTTTTGTAGGGCTGAAAACATACATACAAAATTTGTATTATTATCAGCATTATTCTTATAATTGCCATTGATGTTATTCCAGGGACAGGTAATAAACCGCATGAGGCTTTGACCAATTTTTACCATTTTAGGTAAAAAGCTGCATTGACTGCACTTCTGCATTTTGTGGGATATGGTAGGACTGCAAGCAAATCCTGAGACAAGATATATCAAAAACACTCCATACAGCATGCAATTTCATTTTCCAAGATAGAAACATTGGTCACGCTGAACATTGTTGAACGTTTTCGCTGCAATGCATCCTGGGACGCTTGGATCCAGGTTCCATCATTCATGTTGCGCTATTTCAACCAACCTGTGTGGCTCATATTCACTTTGGGTTGACGATTGGCATGGTCATGGTGTAGGCCGAGCCTTTTTTGCCACTTCATCCGCCTCCGATCAAGCATAATGCCTTGCCCATAAGCATTCCCCTCCCTGGAATAACTTAACCTACCCATTCCCCTATCTGGAATAACTGTACCTACCACAAAAGAAGTGATAAGCAGCGATCAATTTGACTGTTGTAGGCTGCCGTATCCCGCTTAAGGGCGAATTTCAAACGTTGTCCATCACAGAGACAAATGATCTGGCTCCAGCAGCGTCTATAGGAGTATCTGTCTGCTCACTTCTAGCTCCAGTGGAGACTGATGGAAAAATGGCCGCTAACAACCTGTGATCCTTGTTCCGGGTGCGCGTGTCACCATCGAGCCTTAATGACATCATAAAGCTGCTTCAAGTGCAAGACTTGCAGGCTTATATACAGTCTATCTATCTATCTATCTATCTATCTATCTATCTAATGTATGTTACTGCATAGATATATATCTAGCTATATAAATAGATAGCTATATATCAATATAGATATTTCTACAAATATCTAGCTTTACGTATAAATTTAAACTTCTATAGTTATGGTTTTGTAGGGCTGAAAACATACATACAAAATTTGTATTATTATCAGCATTATTCTTATAATTGCCATTGATGTTATTCCAGGGGCAGGTAATAAACCGCATGAGTCTTTGACCAATTTTTACCATTTTAGGTAAAAAGCTGCATTGACTGTACTTCTGCATTTTGTGGGATATGGTAGGACTGCAAGCAAATCCTGAGACAAGATATGTCAAAAACACTCCATACAGCATGCAATTTCATTTTCCAAGATAGAAACATTGGTCACGCTGAACATTGTTGAACGTTTTCGCTGCAATGCATCCTGGGACGCTTGGATCCAGGTTCTATCATTCATGCTGCGCCATTTCAACCAACCTGTGTGGCTCATATTCACTTTGGGTTGACGAGTTGCATGGTCATGGTGTAGGCCGAGCCTTTTTTGCCACTTCATCCGCCTCCGATCAAGCATAATGCCTTGCCCATAAGCATTCCCCTCCCTGGAATAACTTAACCTACCCATTCCCCTATCTGGAATAACTGTACCTACCACAAAAGAAGTGATAAGCAGCGATCAATTTGACTGTTGTAGGCTGCCGTCTCCCGCTTAAGGGCGAATTTCAAACGTTGTCCATCACAGAGACAAATGATCTGGCTCCAGCAGCGTCTATAGGAGTATCTGTCTGCTCACTTCTAGCTCCAGTGGAGACTGATGGAAAAATGGCCGCTAACAACCTGTGATCCTTGTTCCGGGTGCGCGTGTCACCATCGAGCCTTAATGACATCATAAAGCTGCTTCAAGTGCAAGACTTGCAGGCTTATATACAGTCTATCTATCTATCTATCTATCTATCTATCTATCTATCTATCTATCTATCTATCTAATGTATGTTACTGCATAGATATATATCTAGCTATATAAATAGATAGCTATATATCAATATAGATATTTCTACAAATATCTAGCTTTACGTATAAATTTAAACTTCTATAGTTATGGTTTTGTAGGGCTGAAAACATACATACAAAATTTGTATTATTATCAGCATTATTCTTATAATTGCCATTGATGTTATTCCAGGGGCAGGTAATAAACCGCATGAGTCTTTGACCAATTTTTACCATTTTAGGTAAAAAGCTGCATTGACTGTACTTCTGCATTTTGTGGGATATGGTAGGACTGCAAGCAAATCCTGAGACAAGATATGTCAAAAACACTCCATACAGCATGCAATTTCATTTTCCAAGATAGAAACATTGGTCACGCTGAACATTGTTGAACGTTTTCGCTGCAATGCATCCTGGGACGCTTGGATCCAGGTTCTATCATTCATGCTGCGCCATTTCAACCAACCTGTGTGGCTCATATTCACTTTGGGTTGACGAGTTGCATGGTCATGGTGTAGGCCGAGCCTTTTTTGCCACTTCATCCGCCTCCGATCAAGCATAATGCCTTGCCCATAAGCATTCCCCTCCCTGGAATAACTTAACCTACCCATTCCCCTATCTGGAATAACTGTACCTACCACAAAAGAAGTGATAAGCAGCGATCAATTTGACTGTTGTAGGCTGCCGTCTCCCGCTTAAGGGCGAATTTCAAACGTTGTCCATCACAGAGACAAATGATCTGGCTCCAGCAGCGTCTATAGGAGTATCTGTCTGCTCACTTCTAGCTCCAGTGGAGACTGATGGAAAAATGGCCGCTAACAACCTGTGATCCTTGTTCCGGGTGCGCGTGTCACCATCGAGCCTTAATGACATCATAAAGCTGCTTCAAGTGCAAGACTTGCAGGCTTATATACAGTCTATCTATCTATCTATCTAATGTATGTTACTGCATAGATATATATCTAGCTATATAAATAGATAGCTATATATCAATATAGATATTTCTACAAATATCTAGCTTTACGTATAAATTTAAACTTCTATAGTTATGGTTTTGTAGGGCTGAAAACATACATACAAAATTTGTATTATTATCAGCATTATTCTTATAATTGCCATTGATGTTATTCCAGGGACAGGTAATAAACCGCATGAGGCTTTGACCAATTTTTACCATTTTAGGTAAAAAGCTGCATTGACTGCACTTCTGCATTTTGTGGGATATGGTAGGACTGCAAGCAAATCCTGAGACAAGATATATCAAAAACACTCCATACAGCATGCAATTTCATTTTCCAAGATAGAAACATTGGTCACGCTGAACATTGTTGAACGTTTTCGCTGCAATGCATCCTGGGACGCTTGGATCCAGGTTCCATCATTCATGTTGCGCTATTTCAACCAACCTGTGTGGCTCATATTCACTTTGGGTTGACGATTGGCATGGTCATGGTGTAGGCCGAGCCTTTTTTGCCACTTCATCCGCCTCCGATCAAGCATAATGCCTTGCCCATAAGCATTCCCCTCCCTGGAATAACTTAACCTACCCATTCCCCTATCTGGAATAACTGTACCTACCACAAAAGAAGTGATAAGCAGCGATCAATTTGACTGTTGTAGGCTGCCGTATCCCGCTTAAGGGCGAATTTCAAACGTTGTCCATCACAGAGACAAATGATCTGGCTCCAGCAGCGTCTATAGGAGTATCTGTCTGCTCACTTCTAGCTCCAGTGGAGACTGATGGAAAAATGGCCGCTAACAACCTGTGATCCTTGTTCCGGGTGCGCGTGTCACCATCGAGCCTTAATGACATCATAAAGCTGCTTCAAGTGCAAGACTTGCAGGCTTATATACAGTCTATCTATCTATCTATCTATCTAATGTATGTTACTGCATAGATATATATCTAGCTATATAAATAGATAGCTATATATCAATATAGATATTTCTACAAATATCTAGCTTTACGTATAAATTTAAACTTCTATAGTTATGGTTTTGTAGGGCTGAAAACATACATACAAAATTTGTATTATTATCAGCATTATTCTTATAATTGCCATTGATGTTATTCCAGGGACAGGTAATAAACCGCATGAGGCTTTGACCAATTTTTACCATTTTAGGTAAAAAGCTGCATTGACTGCACTTCTGCATTTTGTGGGATATGGTAGGACTGCAAGCAAATCCTGAGACAAGATATATCAAAAACACTCCATACAGCATGCAATTTCATTTTCCAAGATAGAAACATTGGTCACGCTGAACATTGTTGAACGTTTTCGCTGCAATGCATCCTGGGACGCTTGGATCCAGGTTCCATCATTCATGTTGCGCTATTTCAACCAACCTGTGTGGCTCATATTCACTTTGGGTTGACGATTGGCATGGTCATGGTGTAGGCCGAGCCTTTTTTGCCACTTCATCCGCCTCCGATCAAGCATAATGCCTTGCCCATAAGCATTCCCCTCCCTGGAATAACTTAACCTACCCATTCCCCTATCTGGAATAACTGTACCTACCACAAAAGAAGTGATAAGCAGCGATCAATTTGACTGTTGTAGGCTGCCGTATCCCGCTTAAGGGCGAATTTCAAACGTTGTCCATCACAGAGACAAATGATCTGGCTCCAGCAGCGTCTATAGGAGTATCTGTCTGCTCACTTCTAGCTCCAGTGGAGACTGATGGAAAAATGGCCGCTAACAACCTGTGATCCTTGTTCCGGGTGCGCGTGTCACCATCGAGCCTTAATGACATCATAAAGCTGCTTCAAGTGCAAGACTTGCAGGCTTATATACAGTCTATCTATCTATCTATCTATCTATCTATCTATCTATCTAATGTATGTTACTGCATAGATATATATCTAGCTATATAAATAGATAGCTATATATCAATATAGATATTTCTACAAATATCTAGCTTTACGTATAAATTTAAACTTCTATAGTTATGGTTTTGTAGGGCTGAAAACATACATACAAAATTTGTATTATTATCAGCATTATTCTTATAATTGCCATTGATGTTATTCCAGGGGCAGGTAATAAACCGCATGAGTCTTTGACCAATTTTTACCATTTTAGGTAAAAAGCTGCATTGACTGTACTTCTGCATTTTGTGGGATATGGTAGGACTGCAAGCAAATCCTGAGACAAGATATGTCAAAAACACTCCATACAGCATGCAATTTCATTTTCCAAGATAGAAACATTGGTCACGCTGAACATTGTTGAACGTTTTCGCTGCAATGCATCCTGGGACGCTTGGATCCAGGTTCTATCATTCATGCTGCGCCATTTCAACCAACCTGTGTGGCTCATATTCACTTTGGGTTGACGAGTTGCATGGTCATGGTGTAGGCCGAGCCTTTTTTGCCACTTCATCCGCCTCCGATCAAGCATAATGCCTTGCCCATAAGCATTCCCCTCCCTGGAATAACTTAACCTACCCATTCCCCTATCTGGAATAACTGTACCTACCACAAAAGAAGTGATAAGCAGCGATCAATTTGACTGTTGTAGGCTGCCGTCTCCCGCTTAAGGGCGAATTTCAAACGTTGTCCATCACAGAGACAAATGATCTGGCTCCAGCAGCGTCTATAGGAGTATCTGTCTGCTCACTTCTAGCTCCAGTGGAGACTGATGGAAAAATGGCCGCTAACAACCTGTGATCCTTGTTCCGGGTGCGCGTGTCACCATCGAGCCTTAATGACATCATAAAGCTGCTTCAAGTGCAAGACTTGCAGGCTTATATACAGTCTATCTATCTATCTATCTATCTATCTATCTATCTATCTATCTAATGTATGTTACTGCATAGATATATATCTAGCTATATAAATAGATAGCTATATATCAATATAGATATTTCTACAAATATCTAGCTTTACGTATAAATTTAAACTTCTATAGTTATGGTTTTGTAGGGCTGAAAACATACATACAAAATTTGTATTATTATCAGCATTATTCTTATAATTGCCATTGATGTTATTCCAGGGACAGGTAATAAACCGCATGAGGCTTTGACCAATTTTTACCATTTTAGGTAAAAAGCTGCATTGACTGCACTTCTGCATTTTGTGGGATATGGTAGGACTGCAAGCAAATCCTGAGACAAGATATATCAAAAACACTCCATACAGCATGCAATTTCATTTTCCAAGATAGAAACATTGGTCACGCTGAACATTGTTGAACGTTTTCGCTGCAATGCATCCTGGGACGCTTGGATCCAGGTTCCATCATTCATGTTGCGCTATTTCAACCAACCTGTGTGGCTCATATTCACTTTGGGTTGACGATTGGCATGGTCATGGTGTAGGCCGAGCCTTTTTTGCCACTTCATCCGCCTCCGATCAAGCATAATGCCTTGCCCATAAGCATTCCCCTCCCTGGAATAACTTAACCTACCCATTCCCCTATCTGGAATAACTGTACCTACCACAAAAGAAGTGATAAGCAGCGATCAATTTGACTGTTGTAGGCTGCCGTATCCCGCTTAAGGGCGAATTTCAAACGTTGTCCATCACAGAGACAAATGATCTGGCTCCAGCAGCGTCTATAGGAGTATCTGTCTGCTCACTTCTAGCTCCAGTGGAGACTGATGGAAAAATGGCCGCTAACAACCTGTGATCCTTGTTCCGGGTGCGCGTGTCACCATCGAGCCTTAATGACATCATAAAGCTGCTTCAAGTGCAAGACTTGCAGGCTTATATACAGTCTATCTATCTATCTATCTATCTATCTATCTATCTATCTATCTATCTAATGTATGTTACTGCATAGATATATATCTAGCTATATAAATAGATAGCTATATATCAATATAGATATTTCTACAAATATCTAGCTTTACGTATAAATTTAAACTTCTATAGTTATGGTTTTGTAGGGCTGAAAACATACATACAAAATTTGTATTATTATCAGCATTATTCTTATAATTGCCATTGATGTTATTCCAGGGGCAGGTAATAAACCGCATGAGTCTTTGACCAATTTTTACCATTTTAGGTAAAAAGCTGCATTGACTGTACTTCTGCATTTTGTGGGATATGGTAGGACTGCAAGCAAATCCTGAGACAAGATATGTCAAAAACACTCCATACAGCATGCAATTTCATTTTCCAAGATAGAAACATTGGTCACGCTGAACATTGTTGAACGTTTTCGCTGCAATGCATCCTGGGACGCTTGGATCCAGGTTCTATCATTCATGCTGCGCCATTTCAACCAACCTGTGTGGCTCATATTCACTTTGGGTTGACGAGTTGCATGGTCATGGTGTAGGCCGAGCCTTTTTTGCCACTTCATCCGCCTCCGATCAAGCATAATGCCTTGCCCATAAGCATTCCCCTCCCTGGAATAACTTAACCTACCCATTCCCCTATCTGGAATAACTGTACCTACCACAAAAGAAGTGATAAGCAGCGATCAATTTGACTGTTGTAGGCTGCCGTCTCCCGCTTAAGGGCGAATTTCAAACGTTGTCCATCACAGAGACAAATGATCTGGCTCCAGCAGCGTCTATAGGAGTATCTGTCTGCTCACTTCTAGCTCCAGTGGAGACTGATGGAAAAATGGCCGCTAACAACCTGTGATCCTTGTTCCGGGTGCGCGTGTCACCATCGAGCCTTAATGACATCATAAAGCTGCTTCAAGTGCAAGACTTGCAGGCTTATATACAGTCTATCTATCTATCTATCTATCTATCTATCTATCTATCTATCTATCTATCTATCTATCTAATGTATGTTACTGCATAGATATATATCTAGCTATATAAATAGATAGCTATATATCAATATAGATATTTCTACAAATATCTAGCTTTACGTATAAATTTAAACTTCTATAGTTATGGTTTTGTAGGGCTGAAAACATACATACAAAATTTGTATTATTATCAGCATTATTCTTATAATTGCCATTGATGTTATTCCAGGGGCAGGTAATAAACCGCATGAGTCTTTGACCAATTTTTACCATTTTAGGTAAAAAGCTGCATTGACTGTACTTCTGCATTTTGTGGGATATGGTAGGACTGCAAGCAAATCCTGAGACAAGATATGTCAAAAACACTCCATACAGCATGCAATTTCATTTTCCAAGATAGAAACATTGGTCACGCTGAACATTGTTGAACGTTTTCGCTGCAATGCATCCTGGGACGCTTGGATCCAGGTTCTATCATTCATGCTGCGCCATTTCAACCAACCTGTGTGGCTCATATTCACTTTGGGTTGACGAGTTGCATGGTCATGGTGTAGGCCGAGCCTTTTTTGCCACTTCATCCGCCTCCGATCAAGCATAATGCCTTGCCCATAAGCATTCCCCTCCCTGGAATAACTTAACCTACCCATTCCCCTATCTGGAATAACTGTACCTACCACAAAAGAAGTGATAAGCAGCGATCAATTTGACTGTTGTAGGCTGCCGTCTCCCGCTTAAGGGCGAATTTCAAACGTTGTCCATCACAGAGACAAATGATCTGGCTCCAGCAGCGTCTATAGGAGTATCTGTCTGCTCACTTCTAGCTCCAGTGGAGACTGATGGAAAAATGGCCGCTAACAACCTGTGATCCTTGTTCCGGGTGCGCGTGTCACCATCGAGCCTTAATGACATCATAAAGCTGCTTCAAGTGCAAGACTTGCAGGCTTATATACAGTCTATCTATCTATCTATCTAATGTATGTTACTGCATAGATATATATCTAGCTATATAAATAGATAGCTATATATCAATATAGATATTTCTACAAATATCTAGCTTTACGTATAAATTTAAACTTCTATAGTTATGGTTTTGTAGGGCTGAAAACATACATACAAAATTTGTATTATTATCAGCATTATTCTTATAATTGCCATTGATGTTATTCCAGGGACAGGTAATAAACCGCATGAGGCTTTGACCAATTTTTACCATTTTAGGTAAAAAGCTGCATTGACTGCACTTCTGCATTTTGTGGGATATGGTAGGACTGCAAGCAAATCCTGAGACAAGATATATCAAAAACACTCCATACAGCATGCAATTTCATTTTCCAAGATAGAAACATTGGTCACGCTGAACATTGTTGAACGTTTTCGCTGCAATGCATCCTGGGACGCTTGGATCCAGGTTCCATCATTCATGTTGCGCTATTTCAACCAACCTGTGTGGCTCATATTCACTTTGGGTTGACGATTGGCATGGTCATGGTGTAGGCCGAGCCTTTTTTGCCACTTCATCCGCCTCCGATCAAGCATAATGCCTTGCCCATAAGCATTCCCCTCCCTGGAATAACTTAACCTACCCATTCCCCTATCTGGAATAACTGTACCTACCACAAAAGAAGTGATAAGCAGCGATCAATTTGACTGTTGTAGGCTGCCGTATCCCGCTTAAGGGCGAATTTCAAACGTTGTCCATCACAGAGACAAATGATCTGGCTCCAGCAGCGTCTATAGGAGTATCTGTCTGCTCACTTCTAGCTCCAGTGGAGACTGATGGAAAAATGGCCGCTAACAACCTGTGATCCTTGTTCCGGGTGCGCGTGTCACCATCGAGCCTTAATGACATCATAAAGCTGCTTCAAGTGCAAGACTTGCAGGCTTATATACAGTCTATCTATCTATCTATCTATCTAATGTATGTTACTGCATAGATATATATCTAGCTATATAAATAGATAGCTATATATCAATATAGATATTTCTACAAATATCTAGCTTTACGTATAAATTTAAACTTCTATAGTTATGGTTTTGTAGGGCTGAAAACATACATACAAAATTTGTATTATTATCAGCATTATTCTTATAATTGCCATTGATGTTATTCCAGGGACAGGTAATAAACCGCATGAGGCTTTGACCAATTTTTACCATTTTAGGTAAAAAGCTGCATTGACTGCACTTCTGCATTTTGTGGGATATGGTAGGACTGCAAGCAAATCCTGAGACAAGATATATCAAAAACACTCCTTACAGCATGCAATTTCATTTTCCAAGATAGAAACATTGGTCACGCTGAACATTGTTGAACGTTTTCGCTGCAATGCATCCTGGGACGCTTGGATCCAGGTTCCATCATTCATGTTGCGCTATTTCAACCAACCTGTGTGGCTCATATTCACTTTGGGTTGACGATTGGCATGGTCATGGTGTAGGCCGAGCCTTTTTTGCCACTTCATCCGCCTCCGATCAAGCATAATGCCTTGCCCATAAGCATTCCCCTCCCTGGAATAACTTAACCTACCCATTCCCCTATCTGGAATAACTGTACCTACCACAAAAGAAGTGATAAGCAGCGATCAATTTGACTGTTGTAGGCTGCCGTATCCCGCTTAAGGGCGAATTTCAAACGTTGTCCATCACAGAGACAAATGATCTGGCTCCAGCAGCGTCTATAGGAGTATCTGTCTGCTCACTTCTAGCTCCAGTGGAGACTGATGGAAAAATGGCCGCTAACAACCTGTGATCCTTGTTCCGGGTGCGCGTGTCACCATCGAGCCTTAATGACATCATAAAGCTGCTTCAAGTGCAAGACTTGCAGGCTTATATACAGTCTATCTATCTATCTATCTATCTATCTATCTATCTATCTATCTAATGTATGTTACTGCATAGATATATATCTAGCTATATAAATAGATAGCTATATATCAATATAGATATTTCTACAAATATCTAGCTTTACGTATAAATTTAAACTTCTATAGTTATGGTTTTGTAGGGCTGAAAACATACATACAAAATTTGTATTATTATCAGCATTATTCTTATAATTGCCATTGATGTTATTCCAGGGGCAGGTAATAAACCGCATGAGTCTTTGACCAATTTTTACCATTTTAGGTAAAAAGCTGCATTGACTGTACTTCTGCATTTTGTGGGATATGGTAGGACTGCAAGCAAATCCTGAGACAAGATATGTCAAAAACACTCCATACAGCATGCAATTTCATTTTCCAAGATAGAAACATTGGTCACGCTGAACATTGTTGAACGTTTTCGCTGCAATGCATCCTGGGACGCTTGGATCCAGGTTCTATCATTCATGCTGCGCCATTTCAACCAACCTGTGTGGCTCATATTCACTTTGGGTTGACGAGTTGCATGGTCATGGTGTAGGCCGAGCCTTTTTTGCCACTTCATCCGCCTCCGATCAAGCATAATGCCTTGCCCATAAGCATTCCCCTCCCTGGAATAACTTAACCTACCCATTCCCCTATCTGGAATAACTGTACCTACCACAAAAGAAGTGATAAGCAGCGATCAATTTGACTGTTGTAGGCTGCCGTCTCCCGCTTAAGGGCGAATTCAAACGTTGTCCATCACAGAGACAAATGATCTGGCTCCAGCAGCGTCTATAGGAGTATCTGTCTGCTCACTTCTAGCTCCAGTGGAGACTGATGGAAAAATGGCCGCTAACAACCTGTGATCCTTGTTCCGGGTGCGCGTGTCACCATCGAGCCTTAATGACATCATAAAGCTGCTTCAAGTGCAA
>NW_027102078.1:0-26472 GCF_035609145.1 Eleutherodactylus coqui
TGGATGTCTGACAGTTGAAGCAGACTGGTGATGTCATTAAGGCTCTATTATGACACGTACAGCTTGGAAGCATAAATACTACAGCACGGCAGCCATTTATAGCCAGTCTCCATTGGAGATGGAAGTGGGCAGGAATGTACTGGCCTATCTTCCCAAGACGCCACAGCAGCCGGACAAATTGTATGTTCGACAGAATGGCTGTTTTATTCAGCCCATAAGGGTGACTACCCACTACAGTTTTTTTTTTTCACTGCGAAATTCGTAGCAGTTTTTTTTCTGCAGGGGTCTATGGGAATTGTAATGTTAAAATCGAAATCACGCAAATTCGCAATTTACCGCGAAATCGCGATTTTAACATTACAAGTCCCATAGACTCCTGCAGAAAAAAAAAACGCTGCGAATTTCGCAGTGAAAAAAAACTGTAGTGGGTAGTCATCCTAAGGGGGAAACGGCGGCCTACAAAATCTGATTGGTCGCTGCTGCCACCATTTATGAAAAGGTCGGCTCAGTTCTTCCATGGATAAGAATAAGGTAGGTACATAGGCAGGCAGGTAGGTTCAGTTTTTGTAGGTTGAGGAATGCTTATGGGCAAGGCCTTATGTCTGAACGCTGGCGCATGAAATGGCAGAGAGGCCCGGCCCTGTGCATTCACTGATTATTGCCGTCAGCTGCTGTCTGCTTTCAAGCATGAATCAGGGGCTTCACACTTATCAACTGGCTTTGATTGTGGGTCACGCAGGTTGGTTGCAATGCCCTAGTATAAACGATACCTGGAACACAAGCCAGTCCTCAGGATGCATTCTAACTCAAGAGCACGATCACGTTGTGCCTGACCAATGTTTCCATCTTGGGTAATAGCACAGTCCTAAGCGATATGGAGTGGAGTTGGCATATGAGCTGGTCTGTGGTTTTGCTTCCAACAGTTTCTACCGCACGCAGATGCTCGGTGGATACAATGTTGCGCGCTGGGGAAAACCCCAGGAATAATCCACAGCAGGCAGGCAAGCAAAGTATAAATAAGGGGGGGATTGGTTAGCTGCCTGCAACTCTTGCTTGTACCCGAATAAGGTTTTGCCTGCAACGCGGCCTTGTACTGCTTGAGGCGACGTGACATTCATGCACAAGGCACAAGTGCTGGCAGGTTTCTGCGGGCACCCACAGTGCAGCGTTGCATTCTTGAAACCGTTGCTTGACCCTTTCCCTAAAATCAGGAAGATTCGCTTACACCTCTGATGGCTTATAATAGCCGTCTCCTGGGATAACAATAGCAATACTGAGAATAATGAAAATAAAACGCATCATAGGCTGAAGAAATTCAACGCTCGGCACGTCTTTTCTTCAGCCTTACATGACTATATATCTATATATGTATACATCCATATATTTGGGTAGAAATCCATAAAAATATATATCGATATATATGCATTTCTATATATTTATATAGATATTTATCTATACACAGAAACAGATAGATAGATAGATGGATAGATAGATAGATAGATAGATAGATAGATAGATAGATAGATAGATAGATAGATAGATAGATAGATAGATAGATAGATAGATAGATAGATAGATAGATAGATAGATTGATTGATAGAAAGACTGTATGCAATAACCCTGGATGTCTGACAGTTGAAGCAGACTGGTGATGTCATTAAGGCTCTATTATGACACGTACAGCTTGGAAGCATAAATACTACAGCACGGCAGCCATTTATAGCCAGTCTCCATTGGAGATGGAAGTGGGCAGGAATGTACTGGCCTATCTTCCCAAGACGCCACAGCAGCCGGACAAATTGTATGTTCGACAGAATGGCTGTTTTATTCAGCCCATAAGGGTGACTACCCACTACAGTTTTTTTTTTTCACTGCGAAATTCGTAGCAGTTTTTTTTCTGCAGGGGTCTATGGGAATTGTAATGTTAAAATCGAAATCACGCAAATTCGCAATTTACCGCGAAATCGCAATTTTAACATTACAAGTCCCATAGACTCCTGCAGAAAAAAAAACGCTGCGAATTTCGCAGTGAAAAAAAACTGTAGTGGGTAGTCATCCTAAGGGGGAAACGGCGGCCTACAAAATCTGATTGGTCGCTGCTGCCACCATTTATGAAAAGGTCGGCTCAGTTCTTCCATGGATAAGAATAAGGTAGGTACATAGGCAGGCAGGTAGGTTCAGTTTTTGTAGGTTGAGGAATGCTTATGGGCAAGGCCTTATGTCTGAACGCTGGCGCATGAAATGGCAGAGAGGCCCGGCCCTGTGCATTCACTGATTATTGCCGTCAGCTGCTGTCTGCTTTCAAGCATGAATCAGGGGCTTCACACTTATCAACTGGCTTTGATTGTGGGTCACGCAGGTTGGTTGCAATGCCCTAGTATAAACGATACCTGGAACACAAGCCAGTCCTCAGGATGCATTCTAACTCAAGAGCACGATCACGTTGTGCCTGACCAATGTTTCCATCTTGGGTAATAGCACAGTCCTAAGCGATATGGAGTGGAGTTGGCATATGAGCTGGTCTGTGGTTTTGCTTCCAACAGTTTCTACCGCACGCAGATGCTCGGTGGATACAATGTTGCGCGCTGGGGAAAACCCCAGGAATAATCCACAGCAGGCAGGCAAGCAAAGTATAAATAAGGGGGGGATTGGTTAGCTGCCTGCAACTCTTGCTTGTACCCGAATAAGGTTTTGCCTGCAACGCGGCCTTGTACTGCTTGAGGCGACGTGACATTCATGCACAAGGCACAAGTGCTGGCAGGTTTCTGCGGGCACCCACAGTGCAGCGTTGCATTCTTGAAACCGTTGCTTGACCCTTTCCCTAAAATCAGGAAGATTCGCTTACACCTCTGATGGCTTATAATAGCCGTCTCCTGGGATAACAATAGCAATACTGAGAATAATGAAAATAAAACGCATCATAGGCTGAAGAAATTCAACGCTCGGCACGTCTTTTCTTCAGCCTTACATGACTATATATCTATATATGTATACATCCATATATTTGGGTAGAAATCCATAAAAATATATATCGATATATATGCATTTCTATATATTTATATAGATATTTATCTATACACAGAAACAGATAGATAGATAGATAGATAGATAGATAGATTGATAGAAAGACTGTATGCAATAACCCTGGATGTCTGACAGTTGAAGCAGACTGGTGATGTCATTAAGGCTCTATTATGACACGTACAGCTTGGAAGCATAAATACTACAGCACGGCAGCCATTTATAGCCAGTCTCCATTGGAGATGGAAGTGGGCAGGAATGTACTGGCCTATCTTCCCAAGACGCCACAGCAGCCGGACAAATTGTATGTTCGACAGAATGGCTGTTTTATTCAGCCCATAAGGGTGACTACCCACTACAGTTTTTTTTTTTCACTGCGAAATTCGTAGCAGTTTTTTTTCTGCAGGGGTCTATGGGAATTGTAATGTTAAAATCGAAATCACGCAAATTCGCAATTTACCGCGAAATCGCGATTTTAACATTACAAGTCCCATAGACTCCTGCAGAAAAAAAAACGCTGCGAATTTCGCAGTGAAAAAAAACTGTAGTGGGTAGTCATCCTAAGGGGGAAACGGCGGCCTACAAAATCTGATTGGTCGCTGCTGCCACCATTTATGAAAAGGTCGGCTCAGTTCTTCCATGGATAAGAATAAGGTAGGTACATAGGCAGGCAGGTAGGTTCAGTTTTTGTAGGTTGAGGAATGCTTATGGGCAAGGCCTTATGTCTGAACGCTGGCGCATGAAATGGCAGAGAGGCCCGGCCCTGTGCATTCACTGATTATTGCCGTCAGCTGCTGTCTGCTTTCAAGCATGAATCAGGGGCTTCACACTTATCAACTGGCTTTGATTGTGGGTCACGCAGGTTGGTTGCAATGCCCTAGTATAAACGATACCTGGAACACAAGCCAGTCCTCAGGATGCATTCTAACTCAAGAGCACGATCACGTTGTGCCTGACCAATGTTTCCATCTTGGGTAATAGCACAGTCCTAAGCGATATGGAGTGGAGTTGGCATATGAGCTGGTCTGTGGTTTTGCTTCCAACAGTTTCTACCGCACGCAGATGCTCGGTGGATACAATGTTGCGCGCTGGGGAAAACCCCAGGAATAATCCACAGCAGGCAGGCAAGCAAAGTATAAATAAGGGGGGGATTGGTTAGCTGCCTGCAACTCTTGCTTGTACCCGAATAAGGTTTTGCCTGCAACGCGGCCTTGTACTGCTTGAGGCGACGTGACATTCATGCACAAGGCACAAGTGCTGGCAGGTTTCTGCGGGCACCCACAGTGCAGCGTTGCATTCTTGAAACCGTTGCTTGACCCTTTCCCTAAAATCAGGAAGATTCGCTTACACCTCTGATGGCTTATAATAGCCGTCTCCTGGGATAACAATAGCAATACTGAGAATAATGAAAATAAAACGCATCATAGGCTGAAGAAATTCAACGCTCGGCACGTCTTTTCTTCAGCCTTACATGACTATATATCTATATATGTATACATCCATATATTTGGGTAGAAATCCATAAAAATATATATCGATATATATGCATTTCTATATATTTATATAGATATTTATCTATACACAGAAACAGATAGATAGATAGATAGATAGATAGATAGATAGATAGATAGATAGATAGATAGATAGATTGATAGAAAGACTGTATGCAATAACCCTGGATGTCTGACAGTTGAAGCAGACTGGTGATGTCATTAAGGCTCTATTATGACACGTACAGCTTGGAAGCATAAATACTACAGCACGGCAGCCATTTATAGCCAGTCTCCATTGGAGATGGAAGTGGGCAGGAATGTACTGGCCTATCTTCCCAAGACGCCACAGCAGCCGGACAAATTGTATGTTCGACAGAATGGCTGTTTTATTCAGCCCATAAGGGTGACTACCCACTACAGTTTTTTTTTTTCACTGCGAAATTCGTAGCAGTTTTTTTTCTGCAGGGGTCTATGGGAATTGTAATGTTAAAATCGAAATCACGCAAATTCGCAATTTACCGCGAAATCGCGATTTTAACATTACAAGTCCCATAGACTCCTGCAGAAAAAAAAACGCTGCGAATTTCGCAGTGAAAAAAAACTGTAGTGGGTAGTCATCCTAAGGGGGAAACGGCGGCCTACAAAATCTGATTGGTCGCTGCTGCCACCATTTATGAAAAGGTCGGCTCAGTTCTTCCATGGATAAGAATAAGGTAGGTACATAGGCAGGCAGGTAGGTTCAGTTTTTGTAGGTTGAGGAATGCTTATGGGCAAGGCCTTATGTCTGAACGCTGGCGCATGAAATGGCAGAGAGGCCCGGCCCTGTGCATTCACTGATTATTGCCGTCAGCTGCTGTCTGCTTTCAAGCATGAATCAGGGGCTTCACACTTATCAACTGGCTTTGATTGTGGGTCACGCAGGTTGGTTGCAATGCCCTAGTATAAACGATACCTGGAACACAAGCCAGTCCTCAGGATGCATTCTAACTCAAGAGCACGATCACGTTGTGCCTGACCAATGTTTCCATCTTGGGTAATAGCACAGTCCTAAGCGATATGGAGTGGAGTTGGCATATGAGCTGGTCTGTGGTTTTGCTTCCAACAGTTTCCACCGCACGCAGATGCTCGGTGGATACAATGTTGCGCGCTGGGGAAAACCCCAGGAATAATCCACAGCAGGCAGGCAAGCAAAGTATAAATAAGGGGGGGATTGGTTAGCTGCCTGCAACTCTTGCTTGTACCCGAATAAGGTTTTGCCTGCAACGCGGCCTTGTACTGCTTGAGGCGACGTGACATTCATGCACAAGGCACAAGTGCTGGCAGGTTTCTGCGGGCACCCACAGTGCAGCGTTGCATTCTTGAAACCGTTGCTTGACCCTTTCCCTAAAATCAGGAAGATTCGCTTACACCTCTTATGGCTTATAATAGCCGTCTCCTGGGATAACAATAGCAATACTGAGAATAATGAAAATAAAACGCATCATAGGCTGAAGAAATTAAACGCTCGGCACGTCTTTTCTTCAGCCTTACATGACTATATATCTATATATGTATACATCCATATATTTGGGTAGAAATCCATAAAAATATATATCGATATATATGCATTTCTATATATTTATATAGATATTTATCTATACACAGAAACAGATAGATAGATAGATGGATAGATAGATAGATAGATAGATAGATAGATAGATAGATAGATAGATAGATAGATAGATAGATTGATAGAAAGACTGTATGCAATAACCCTGGATGTCTGACAGTTGAAGCAGACTGGTGATGTCATTAAGGCTCTATTATGACACGTACAGCTTGGAAGCATAAATACTACAGCACGGCAGCCATTTATAGCCAGTCTCCATTGGAGATGGAAGTGGGCA
Organism: Eleutherodactylus coqui; assembly: GCF_035609145.1. Lineage (NCBI taxonomy): Eukaryota > Metazoa > Chordata > Amphibia > Anura > Eleutherodactylidae > Eleutherodactylus > Eleutherodactylus coqui. The sequence goes on from NW_027102078.1 coordinate 6,401, forward strand.
GGAATGTACTGGCCTATCTTCCCAAGACGCCACAGCAGCCGGACAAATTGTATGTTCGACAGAATGGCTGTTTTATTCAGCCCATAAGGGTGACTACCCACTACAGTTTTTTTTTTTCACTGCGAAATTCGTAGCAGTTTTTTTTCTGCAGGGGTCTATGGGAATTGTAATGTTAAAATCGAAATCACGCAAATTCGCAATTTACCGCGAAATCGCGATTTTAACATTACAAGTCCCATAGACTCCTGCAGAAAAAAAAACGCTGCGAATTTCGCAGTGAAAAAAAACTGTAGTGGGTAGTCATCCTAAGGGGGAAACGGCGGCCTACAAAATCTGATTGGTCGCTGCTGCCACCATTTATGAAAAGGTCGGCTCAGTTCTTCCATGGATAAGAATAAGGTAGGTACATAGGCAGGCAGGTAGGTTCAGTTTTTGTAGGTTGAGGAATGCTTATGGGCAAGGCCTTATGTCTGAACGCTGGCGCATGAAATGGCAGAGAGGCCCGGCCCTGTGCATTCACTGATTATTGCCGTCAGCTGCTGTCTGCTTTCAAGCATGAATCAGGGGCTTCACACTTATCAACTGGCTTTGATTGTGGGTCACGCAGGTTGGTTGCAATGCCCTAGTATAAACGATACCTGGAACACAAGCCAGTCCTCAGGATGCATTCTAACTCAAGAGCACGATCACGTTGTGCCTGACCAATGTTTCCATCTTGGGTAATAGCACAGTCCTAAGCGATATGGAGTGGAGTTGGCATATGAGCTGGTCTGTGGTTTTGCTTCCAACAGTTTCCACCGCACGCAGATGCTCGGTGGATACAATGTTGCGCGCTGGGGAAAACCCCAGGAATAATCCACAGCAGGCAGGCAAGCAAAGTATAAATAAGGGGGGGATTGGTTAGCTGCCTGCAACTCTTGCTTGTACCCGAATAAGGTTTTGCCTGCAACGCGGCCTTGTACTGCTTGAGGCGACGTGACATTCATGCACAAGGCACAAGTGCTGGCAGGTTTCTGCGGGCACCCACAGTGCAGCGTTGCATTCTTGAAACCGTTGCTTGACCCTTTCCCTAAAATCAGGAAGATTCGCTTACACCTCTTATGGCTTATAATAGCCGTCTCCTGGGATAACAATAGCAATACTGAGAATAATGAAAATAAAACGCATCATAGGCTGAAGAAATTAAACGCTCGGCACGTCTTTTCTTCAGCCTTACATGACTATATATCTATATATGTATACATCCATATATTTGGGTAGAAATCCATAAAAATATATATCGATATATATGCATTTCTATATATTTATATAGATATTTATCTATACACAGAAACAGATAGATGGATAGATAGATGGATAGATAGATAGATAGATAGATAGATAGATTGATTGATAGAAAGACTGTATGCAATAACCCTGGATGTCTGACAGTTGAAGCAGACTGGTGATGTCATTAAGGCTCTATTATGACACGTACAGCTTGGAAGCATAAATACTACAGCACGGCAGCCATTTATAGCCAGTCTCCATTGGAGATGGAAGTGGGCAGGAATGTACTGGCCTATCTTCCCAAGACGCCACAGCAGCCGGACAAATTGTATGTTCGACAGAATGGCTGTTTTATTCAGCCCATAAGGGTGACTACCCACTACAGTTTTTTTTTTTCACTGCGAAATTCGTAGCAGTTTTTTTTCTGCAGGGGTCTATGGGAATTGTAATGTTAAAATCGAAATCACGCAAATTCGCAATTTACCGCGAAATCGCAATTTTAACATTACAAGTCCCATAGACTCCTGCAGAAAAAAAAACGCTGCGAATTTCGCAGTGAAAAAAAACTGTAGTGGGTAGTCATCCTAAGGGGGAAACGGCGGCCTACAAAATCTGATTGGTCGCTGCTGCCACCATTTATGAAAAGGTCGGCTCAGTTCTTCCATGGATAAGAATAAGGTAGGTACATAGGCAGGCAGGTAGGTTCAGTTTTTGTAGGTTGAGGAATGCTTATGGGCAAGGCCTTATGTCTGAACGCTGGCGCATGAAATGGCAGAGAGGCCCGGCCCTGTGCATTCACTGATTATTGCCGTCAGCTGCTGTCTGCTTTCAAGCATGAATCAGGGGCTTCACACTTATCAACTGGCTTTGATTGTGGGTCACGCAGGTTGGTTGCAATGCCCTAGTATAAACGATACCTGGAACACAAGCCAGTCCTCAGGATGCATTCTAACTCAAGAGCACGATCACGTTGTGCCTGACCAATGTTTCCATCTTGGGTAATAGCACAGTCCTAAGCGATATGGAGTGGAGTTGGCATATGAGCTGGTCTGTGGTTTTGCTTCCAACAGTTTCTACCGCACGCAGATGCTCGGTGGATACAATGTTGCGCGCTGGGGAAAACCCCAGGAATAATCCACAGCAGGCAGGCAAGCAAAGTATAAATAAGGGGGGGATTGGTTAGCTGCCTGCAACTCTTGCTTGTACCCGAATAAGGTTTTGCCTGCAACGCGGCCTTGTACTGCTTGAGGCGACGTGACATTCATGCACAAGGCACAAGTGCTGGCAGGTTTCTGCGGGCACCCACAGTGCAGCGTTGCATTCTTGAAACCGTTGCTTGACCCTTTCCCTAAAATCAGGAAGATTCGCTTACACCTCTTATGGCTTATAATAGCCGTCTCCTGGGATAACAATAGCAATACTGAGAATAATGAAAATAAAACGCATCATAGGCTGAAGAAATTAAACGCTCGGCACGTCTTTTCTTCAGCCTTACATGACTATATATCTATATATGTATACATCCATATATTTGGGTAGAAATCCATAAAAATATATATCGATATATATGCATTTCTATATATTTATATAGATATTTATCTATACACAGAAACAGATAGATAGATAGATGGATAGATAGATAGATAGATAGATAGATAGATAGATAGATAGATAGATAGATAGATAGATAGATAGATAGATAGATAGATAGATAGATAGATAGATTGATTGATAGAAAGACTGTATGCAATAACCCTGGATGTCTGACAGTTGAAGCAGACTGGTGATGTCATTAAGGCTCTATTATGACACGTACAGCTTGGAAGCATAAATACTACAGCACGGCAGCCATTTATAGCCAGTCTCCATTGGAGATGGAAGTGGGCAGGAATGTACTGGCCTATCTTCCCAAGACGCCACAGCAGCCGGACAAATTGTATGTTCGACAGAATGGCTGTTTTATTCAGCCCATAAGGGTGACTACCCACTACAGTTTTTTTTTTTCACTGCGAAATTCGTAGCAGTTTTTTTTCTGCAGGGGTCTATGGGAATTGTAATGTTAAAATCGAAATCACGCAAATTCGCAATTTACCGCGAAATCGCGATTTTAACATTACAAGTCCCATAGACTCCTGCAGAAAAAAAAACGCTGCGAATTTCGCAGTGAAAAAAAACTGTAGTGGGTAGTCATCCTAAGGGGGAAACGGCGGCCTACAAAATCTGATTGGTCGCTGCTGCCACCATTTATGAAAAGGTCGGCTCAGTTCTTCCATGGATAAGAATAAGGTAGGTACATAGGCAGGCAGGTAGGTTCAGTTTTTGTAGGTTGAGGAATGCTTATGGGCAAGGCCTTATGTCTGAACGCTGGCGCATGAAATGGCAGAGAGGCCCGGCCCTGTGCATTCACTGATTATTGCCGTCAGCTGCTGTCTGCTTTCAAGCATGAATCAGGGGCTTCACACTTATCAACTGGCTTTGATTGTGGGTCACGCAGGTTGGTTGCAATGCCCTAGTATAAACGATACCTGGAACACAAGCCAGTCCTCAGGATGCATTCTAACTCAAGAGCACGATCACGTTGTGCCTGACCAATGTTTCCATCTTGGGTAATAGCACAGTCCTAAGCGATATGGAGTGGAGTTGGCATATGAGCTGGTCTGTGGTTTTGCTTCCAACAGTTTCTACCGCACGCAGATGCTCGGTGGATACAATGTTGCGCGCTGGGGAAAACCCCAGGAATAATCCACAGCAGGCAGGCAAGCAAAGTATAAATAAGGGGGGGATTGGTTAGCTGCCTGCAACTCTTGCTTGTACCCGAATAAGGTTTTGCCTGCAACGCGGCCTTGTACTGCTTGAGGCGACGTGACATTCATGCACAAGGCACAAGTGCTGGCAGGTTTCTGCGGGCACCCACAGTGCAGCGTTGCATTCTTGAAACCGTTGCTTGACCCTTTCCCTAAAATCAGGAAGATTCGCTTACACCTCTTATGGCTTATAATAGCCGTCTCCTGGGATAACAATAGCAATACTGAGAATAATGAAAATAAAACGCATCATAGGCTGAAGAAATTAAACGCTCGGCACGTCTTTTCTTCAGCCTTACATGACTATATATCTATATATGTATACATCCATATATTTGGGTAGAAATCCATAAAAATATATATCGATATATATGCATTTCTATATATTTATATAGATATTTATCTATACACAGAAACAGATAGATAGATAGATGGATAGATAGATAGATAGATAGATAGATAGATAGATAGATAGATAGATAGATAGATAGATAGATAGATAGATAGATAGATAGATAGATAGATAGATAGATTGATTGATTGATTGATAGAAAGACTGTATGCAATAACCCTGGATGTCTGACAGTTGAAGCAGACTGGTGATGTCATTAAGGCTCTATTATGACACGTACAGCTTGGAAGCATAAATACTACAGCACGGCAGCCATTTATAGCCAGTCTCCATTGGAGATGGAAGTGGGCAGGAATGTACTGGCCTATCTTCCCAAGACGCCACAGCAGCCGGACAAATTGTATGTTCGACAGAATGGCTGTTTTATTCAGCCCATAAGGGTGACTACCCACTACAGTTTTTTTTTTTCACTGCGAAATTCGTAGCAGTTTTTTTTCTGCAGGGGTCTATGGGAATTGTAATGTTAAAATCGAAATCACGCAAATTCGCAATTTACCGCAAAATCGCGATTTTAACATTACAAGTCCCATAGACTCCTGCAGAAAAAAAAACGCTGCGAATTTCGCAGTGAAAAAAAACTGTAGTGGGTAGTCATCCTAAGGGGGAAACGGCGGCCTACAAAATCTGATTGGTCGCTGCTGCCACCATTTATGAAAAGGTCGGCTCAGTTCTTCCATGGATAAGAATAAGGTAGGTACATAGGCAGGCAGGTAGGTTCAGTTTTTGTAGGTTGAGGAATGCTTATGGGCAAGGCCTTATGTCTGAACGCTGGCGCATGAAATGGCAGAGAGGCCCGGCCCTGTGCATTCACTGATTATTGCCGTCAGCTGCTGTCTGCTTTCAAGCATGAATCAGGGGCTTCACACTTATCAACTGGCTTTGATTGTGGGTCACGCAGGTTGGTTGCAATGCCCTAGTATAAACGATACCTGGAACACAAGCCAGTCCTCAGGATGCATTCTAACTCAAGAGCACGATCACGTTGTGCCTGACCAATGTTTCCATCTTGGGTAATAGCACAGTCCTAAGCGATATGGAGTGGAGTTGGCATATGAGCTGGTCTGTGGTTTTGCTTCCAACAGTTTCTACCGCACGCAGATGCTCGGTGGATACAATGTTGCGCGCTGGGGAAAACCCCAGGAATAATCCACAGCAGGCAGGCAAGCAAAGTATAAATAAGGGGGGGATTGGTTAGCTGCCTGCAACTCTTGCTTGTACCCGAATAAGGTTTTGCCTGCAACGCGGCCTTGTACTGCTTGAGGCGACGTGACATTCATGCACAAGGCACAAGTGCTGGCAGGTTTCTGCGGGCACCCACAGTGCAGCGTTGCATTCTTGAAACCGTTGCTTGACCCTTTCCCTAAAATCAGGAAGATTCGCTTACACCTCTGATGGCTTATAATAGCCGTCTCCTGGGATAACAATAGCAATACTGAGAATAATGAAAATAAAACGCATCATAGGCTGAAGAAATTCAACGCTCGGCACGTCTTTTCTTCAGCCTTACATGACTATATATCTATATATGTATACATCCATATATTTGGGTAGAAATCCATAAAAATATATATCGATATATATGCATTTCTATATATTTATATAGATATTTATCTATACACAGAAACAGATAGATAGATAGATAGATAGATAGATAGATTGATAGAAAGACTGTATGCAATAACCCTGGATGTCTGACAGTTGAAGCAGACTGGTGATGTCATTAAGGCTCTATTATGACACGTACAGCTTGGAAGCATAAATACTACAGCACGGCAGCCATTTATAGCCAGTCTCCATTGGAGATGGAAGTGGGCAGGAATGTACTGGCCTATCTTCCCAAGACGCCACAGCAGCCGGACAAATTGTATGTTCGACAGAATGGCTGTTTTATTCAGCCCATAAGGGTGACTACCCACTACAGTTTTTTTTTTTCACTGCGAAATTCGTAGCAGTTTTTTTTCTGCAGGGGTCTATGGGAATTGTAATGTTAAAATCGAAATCACGCAAATTCGCAATTTACCGCGAAATCGCGATTTTAACATTACAAGTCCCATAGACTCCTGCAGAAAAAAAAACGCTGCGAATTTCGCAGTGAAAAAAAACTGTAGTGGGTAGTCATCCTAAGGGGGAAACGGCGGCCTACAAAATCTGATTGGTCGCTGCTGCCACCATTTATGAAAAGGTCGGCTCAGTTCTTCCATGGATAAGAATAAGGTAGGTACATAGGCAGGCAGGTAGGTTCAGTTTTTGTAGGTTGAGGAATGCTTATGGGCAAGGCCTTATGTCTGAACGCTGGCGCATGAAATGGCAGAGAGGCCCGGCCCTGTGCATTCACTGATTATTGCCGTCAGCTGCTGTCTGCTTTCAAGCATGAATCAGGGGCTTCACACTTATCAACTGGCTTTGATTGTGGGTCACGCAGGTTGGTTGCAATGCCCTAGTATAAACGATACCTGGAACACAAGCCAGTCCTCAGGATGCATTCTAACTCAAGAGCACGATCACGTTGTGCCTGACCAATGTTTCCATCTTGGGTAATAGCACAGTCCTAAGCGATATGGAGTGGAGTTGGCATATGAGCTGGTCTGTGGTTTTGCTTCCAACAGTTTCTACCGCACGCAGATGCTCGGTGGATACAATGTTGCGCGCTGGGGAAAACCCCAGGAATAATCCACAGCAGGCAGGCAAGCAAAGTATAAATAAGGGGGGGATTGGTTAGCTGCCTGCAACTCTTGCTTGTACCCGAATAAGGTTTTGCCTGCAACGCGGCCTTGTACTGCTTGAGGCGACGTGACATTCATGCACAAGGCACAAGTGCTGGCAGGTTTCTGCGGGCACCCACAGTGCAGCGTTGCATTCTTGAAACCGTTGCTTGACCCTTTCCCTAAAATCAGGAAGATTCGCTTACACCTCTTATGGCTTATAATAGCCGTCTCCTGGGATAACAATAGCAATACTGAGAATAATGAAAATAAAACGCATCATAGGCTGAAGAAATTAAACGCTCGGCACGTCTTTTCTTCAGCCTTACATGACTATATATCTATATATGTATACATCCATATATTTGGGTAGAAATCCATAAAAATATATATCGATATATATGCATTTCTATATATTTATATAGATATTTATCTATACACAGAAACAGATAGATAGATAGATAGATAGATAGATAGATAGATAGATAGATAGATAGATAGATAGATAGATAGATAGATAGATAGATAGATTGATAGAAAGACTGTATGCAATAACCCTGGATGTCTGACAGTTGAAGCAGACTGGTGATGTCATTAAGGCTCTATTATGACACGTACAGCTTGGAAGCATAAATACTACAGCACGGCAGCCATTTATAGCCAGTCTCCATTGGAGATGGAAGTGGGCAGGAATGTACTGGCCTATCTTCCCAAGACGCCACAGCAGCCGGACAAATTGTATGTTCGACAGAATGGCTGTTTTATTCAGCCCATAAGGGTGACTACCCACTACAGTTTTTTTTTTTCACTGCGAAATTCGTAGCAGTTTTTTTTCTGCAGGGGTCTATGGGAATTGTAATGTTAAAATCGAAATCACGCAAATTCGCAATTTACCGCGAAATCGCGATTTTAACATTACAAGTCCCATAGACTCCTGCAGAAAAAAAAACGCTGCGAATTTCGCAGTGAAAAAAAACTGTAGTGGGTAGTCATCCTAAGGGGGAAACGGCGGCCTACAAAATCTGATTGGTCGCTGCTGCCACCATTTATGAAAAGGTCGGCTCAGTTCTTCCATGGATAAGAATAAGGTAGGTACATAGGCAGGCAGGTAGGTTCAGTTTTTGTAGGTTGAGGAATGCTTATGGGCAAGGCCTTATGTCTGAACGCTGGCGCATGAAATGGCAGAGAGGCCCGGCCCTGTGCATTCACTGATTATTGCCGTCAGCTGCTGTCTGCTTTCAAGCATGAATCAGGGGCTTCACACTTATCAACTGGCTTTGATTGTGGGTCACGCAGGTTGGTTGCAATGCCCTAGTATAAACGATACCTGGAACACAAGCCAGTCCTCAGGATGCATTCTAACTCAAGAGCACGATCACGTTGTGCCTGACCAATGTTTCCATCTTGGGTAATAGCACAGTCCTAAGCGATATGGAGTGGAGTTGGCATATGAGCTGGTCTGTGGTTTTGCTTCCAACAGTTTCTACCGCACGCAGATGCTCGGTGGATACAATGTTGCGCGCTGGGGAAAACCCCAGGAATAATCCACAGCAGGCAGGCAAGCAAAGTATAAATAAGGGGGGGATTGGTTAGCTGCCTGCAACTCTTGCTTGTACCCGAATAAGGTTTTGCCTGCAACGCGGCCTTGTACTGCTTGAGGCGACGTGACATTCATGCACAAGGCACAAGTGCTGGCAGGTTTCTGCGGGCACCCACAGTGCAGCGTTGCATTCTTGAAACCGTTGCTTGACCCTTTCCCTAAAATCAGGAAGATTCGCTTACACCTCTTATGGCTTATAATAGCCGTCTCCTGGGATAACAATAGCAATACTGAGAATAATGAAAATAAAACGCATCATAGGCTGAAGAAATTAAACGCTCGGCACGTCTTTTCTTCAGCCTTACATGACTATATATCTATATATGTATACATCCATATATTTGGGTAGAAATCCATAAAAATATATATCGATATATATGCATTTCTATATATTTATATAGATATTTATCTATACACAGAAACAGATAGATAGATAGATAGATAGATTGATAGAAAGACTGTATGCAATAACCCTGGATGTCTGACAGTTGAAGCAGACTGGTGATGTCATTAAGGCTCTATTATGACACGTACAGCTTGGAAGCATAAATACTACAGCACGGCAGCCATTTATAGCCAGTCTCCATTGGAGATGGAAGTGGGCAGGAATGTACTGGCCTATCTTCCCAAGACGCCACAGCAGCCGGACAAATTGTATGTTCGACAGAATGGCTGTTTTATTCAGCCCATAAGGGTGACTACCCACTACAGTTTTTTTTTTTCACTGCGAAATTCGTAGCAGTTTTTTTTCTGCAGGGGTCTATGGGAATTGTAATGTTAAAATCGAAATCACGCAAATTCGCAATTTACCGCGAAATCGCGATTTTAACATTACAAGTCCCATAGACTCCTGCAGAAAAAAAAAACGCTGCGAATTTCGCAGTGAAAAAAAACTGTAGTGGGTAGTCATCCTAAGGGGGAAACGGCGGCCTACAAAATCTGATTGGTCGCTGCTGCCACCATTTATGAAAAGGTCGGCTCAGTTCTTCCATGGATAAGAATAAGGTAGGTACATAGGCAGGCAGGTAGGTTCAGTTTTTGTAGGTTGAGGAATGCTTATGGGCAAGGCCTTATGTCTGAACGCTGGCGCATGAAATGGCAGAGAGGCCCGGCCCTGTGCATTCACTGATTATTGCCGTCAGCTGCTGTCTGCTTTCAAGCATGAATCAGGGGCTTCACACTTATCAACTGGCTTTGATTGTGGGTCACGCAGGTTGGTTGCAATGCCCTAGTATAAACGATACCTGGAACACAAGCCAGTCCTCAGGATGCATTCTAACTCAAGAGCACGATCACGTTGTGCCTGACCAATGTTTCCATCTTGGGTAATAGCACAGTCCTAAGCGATATGGAGTGGAGTTGGCATATGAGCTGGTCTGTGGTTTTGCTTCCAACAGTTTCTACCGCACGCAGATGCTCGGTGGATACAATGTTGCGCGCTGGGGAAAACCCCAGGAATAATCCACAGCAGGCAGGCAAGCAAAGTATAAATAAGGGGGGGATTGGTTAGCTGCCTGCAACTCTTGCTTGTACCCGAATAAGGTTTTGCCTGCAACGCGGCCTTGTACTGCTTGAGGCGACGTGACATTCATGCACAAGGCACAAGTGCTGGCAGGTTTCTGCGGGCACCCACAGTGCAGCGTTGCATTCTTGAAACCGTTGCTTGACCCTTTCCCTAAAATCAGGAAGATTCGCTTACACCTCTGATGGCTTATAATAGCCGTCTCCTGGGATAACAATAGCAATACTGAGAATAATGAAAATAAAACGCATCATAGGCTGAAGAAATTCAACGCTCGGCACGTCTTTTCTTCAGCCTTACATGACTATATATCTATATATGTATACATCCATATATTTGGGTAGAAATCCATAAAAATATATATCGATATATATGCATTTCTATATATTTATATAGATATTTATCTATACACAGAAACAGATAGATAGATAGATGGATAGATAGATAGATAGATAGATAGATAGATAGATAGATAGATAGATAGATAGATAGATAGATAGATAGATAGATAGATAGATAGATAGATAGATAGATAGATAGATAGATTGATTGATAGAAAGACTGTATGCAATAACCCTGGATGTCTGACAGTTGAAGCAGACTGGTGATGTCATTAAGGCTCTATTATGACACGTACAGCTTGGAAGCATAAATACTACAGCACGGCAGCCATTTATAGCCAGTCTCCATTGGAGATGGAAGTGGGCAGGAATGTACTGGCCTATCTTCCCAAGACGCCACAGCAGCCGGACAAATTGTATGTTCGACAGAATGGCTGTTTTATTCAGCCCATAAGGGTGACTACCCACTACAGTTTTTTTTTTTCACTGCGAAATTCGTAGCAGTTTTTTTTCTGCAGGGGTCTATGGGAATTGTAATGTTAAAATCGAAATCACGCAAATTCGCAATTTACCGCGAAATCGCAATTTTAACATTACAAGTCCCATAGACTCCTGCAGAAAAAAAAACGCTGCGAATTTCGCAGTGAAAAAAAACTGTAGTGGGTAGTCATCCTAAGGGGGAAACGGCGGCCTACAAAATCTGATTGGTCGCTGCTGCCACCATTTATGAAAAGGTCGGCTCAGTTCTTCCATGGATAAGAATAAGGTAGGTACATAGGCAGGCAGGTAGGTTCAGTTTTTGTAGGTTGAGGAATGCTTATGGGCAAGGCCTTATGTCTGAACGCTGGCGCATGAAATGGCAGAGAGGCCCGGCCCTGTGCATTCACTGATTATTGCCGTCAGCTGCTGTCTGCTTTCAAGCATGAATCAGGGGCTTCACACTTATCAACTGGCTTTGATTGTGGGTCACGCAGGTTGGTTGCAATGCCCTAGTATAAACGATACCTGGAACACAAGCCAGTCCTCAGGATGCATTCTAACTCAAGAGCACGATCACGTTGTGCCTGACCAATGTTTCCATCTTGGGTAATAGCACAGTCCTAAGCGATATGGAGTGGAGTTGGCATATGAGCTGGTCTGTGGTTTTGCTTCCAACAGTTTCTACCGCACGCAGATGCTCGGTGGATACAATGTTGCGCGCTGGGGAAAACCCCAGGAATAATCCACAGCAGGCAGGCAAGCAAAGTATAAATAAGGGGGGGATTGGTTAGCTGCCTGCAACTCTTGCTTGTACCCGAATAAGGTTTTGCCTGCAACGCGGCCTTGTACTGCTTGAGGCGACGTGACATTCATGCACAAGGCACAAGTGCTGGCAGGTTTCTGCGGGCACCCACAGTGCAGCGTTGCATTCTTGAAACCGTTGCTTGACCCTTTCCCTAAAATCAGGAAGATTCGCTTACACCTCTGATGGCTTATAATAGCCGTCTCCTGGGATAACAATAGCAATACTGAGAATAATGAAAATAAAACGCATCATAGGCTGAAGAAATTCAACGCTCGGCACGTCTTTTCTTCAGCCTTACATGACTATATATCTATATATGTATACATCCATATATTTGGGTAGAAATCCATAAAAATATATATCGATATATATGCATTTCTATATATTTATATAGATATTTATCTATACACAGAAACAGATAGATAGATAGATAGATAGATAGATAGATTGATAGAAAGACTGTATGCAATAACCCTGGATGTCTGACAGTTGAAGCAGACTGGTGATGTCATTAAGGCTCTATTATGACACGTACAGCTTGGAAGCATAAATACTACAGCACGGCAGCCATTTATAGCCAGTCTCCATTGGAGATGGAAGTGGGCAGGAATGTACTGGCCTATCTTCCCAAGACGCCACAGCAGCCGGACAAATTGTATGTTCGACAGAATGGCTGTTTTATTCAGCCCATAAGGGTGACTACCCACTACAGTTTTTTTTTTTCACTGCGAAATTCGTAGCAGTTTTTTTTCTGCAGGGGTCTATGGGAATTGTAATGTTAAAATCGAAATCACGCAAATTCGCAATTTACCGCGAAATCGCGATTTTAACATTACAAGTCCCATAGACTCCTGCAGAAAAAAAAACGCTGCGAATTTCGCAGTGAAAAAAAACTGTAGTGGGTAGTCATCCTAAGGGGGAAACGGCGGCCTACAAAATCTGATTGGTCGCTGCTGCCACCATTTATGAAAAGGTCGGCTCAGTTCTTCCATGGATAAGAATAAGGTAGGTACATAGGCAGGCAGGTAGGTTCAGTTTTTGTAGGTTGAGGAATGCTTATGGGCAAGGCCTTATGTCTGAACGCTGGCGCATGAAATGGCAGAGAGGCCCGGCCCTGTGCATTCACTGATTATTGCCGTCAGCTGCTGTCTGCTTTCAAGCATGAATCAGGGGCTTCACACTTATCAACTGGCTTTGATTGTGGGTCACGCAGGTTGGTTGCAATGCCCTAGTATAAACGATACCTGGAACACAAGCCAGTCCTCAGGATGCATTCTAACTCAAGAGCACGATCACGTTGTGCCTGACCAATGTTTCCATCTTGGGTAATAGCACAGTCCTAAGCGATATGGAGTGGAGTTGGCATATGAGCTGGTCTGTGGTTTTGCTTCCAACAGTTTCTACCGCACGCAGATGCTCGGTGGATACAATGTTGCGCGCTGGGGAAAACCCCAGGAATAATCCACAGCAGGCAGGCAAGCAAAGTATAAATAAGGGGGGGATTGGTTAGCTGCCTGCAACTCTTGCTTGTACCCGAATAAGGTTTTGCCTGCAACGCGGCCTTGTACTGCTTGAGGCGACGTGACATTCATGCACAAGGCACAAGTGCTGGCAGGTTTCTGCGGGCACCCACAGTGCAGCGTTGCATTCTTGAAACCGTTGCTTGACCCTTTCCCTAAAATCAGGAAGATTCGCTTACACCTCTGATGGCTTATAATAGCCGTCTCCTGGGATAACAATAGCAATACTGAGAATAATGAAAATAAAACGCATCATAGGCTGAAGAAATTCAACGCTCGGCACGTCTTTTCTTCAGCCTTACATGACTATATATCTATATATGTATACATCCATATATTTGGGTAGAAATCCATAAAAATATATATCGATATATATGCATTTCTATATATTTATATAGATATTTATCTATACACAGAAACAGATAGATAGATAGATAGATAGATAGATAGATAGATAGATAGATAGATAGATAGATAGATTGATAGAAAGACTGTATGCAATAACCCTGGATGTCTGACAGTTGAAGCAGACTGGTGATGTCATTAAGGCTCTATTATGACACGTACAGCTTGGAAGCATAAATACTACAGCACGGCAGCCATTTATAGCCAGTCTCCATTGGAGATGGAAGTGGGCAGGAATGTACTGGCCTATCTTCCCAAGACGCCACAGCAGCCGGACAAATTGTATGTTCGACAGAATGGCTGTTTTATTCAGCCCATAAGGGTGACTACCCACTACAGTTTTTTTTTTTCACTGCGAAATTCGTAGCAGTTTTTTTTCTGCAGGGGTCTATGGGAATTGTAATGTTAAAATCGAAATCACGCAAATTCGCAATTTACCGCGAAATCGCGATTTTAACATTACAAGTCCCATAGACTCCTGCAGAAAAAAAAACGCTGCGAATTTCGCAGTGAAAAAAAACTGTAGTGGGTAGTCATCCTAAGGGGGAAACGGCGGCCTACAAAATCTGATTGGTCGCTGCTGCCACCATTTATGAAAAGGTCGGCTCAGTTCTTCCATGGATAAGAATAAGGTAGGTACATAGGCAGGCAGGTAGGTTCAGTTTTTGTAGGTTGAGGAATGCTTATGGGCAAGGCCTTATGTCTGAACGCTGGCGCATGAAATGGCAGAGAGGCCCGGCCCTGTGCATTCACTGATTATTGCCGTCAGCTGCTGTCTGCTTTCAAGCATGAATCAGGGGCTTCACACTTATCAACTGGCTTTGATTGTGGGTCACGCAGGTTGGTTGCAATGCCCTAGTATAAACGATACCTGGAACACAAGCCAGTCCTCAGGATGCATTCTAACTCAAGAGCACGATCACGTTGTGCCTGACCAATGTTTCCATCTTGGGTAATAGCACAGTCCTAAGCGATATGGAGTGGAGTTGGCATATGAGCTGGTCTGTGGTTTTGCTTCCAACAGTTTCCACCGCACGCAGATGCTCGGTGGATACAATGTTGCGCGCTGGGGAAAACCCCAGGAATAATCCACAGCAGGCAGGCAAGCAAAGTATAAATAAGGGGGGGATTGGTTAGCTGCCTGCAACTCTTGCTTGTACCCGAATAAGGTTTTGCCTGCAACGCGGCCTTGTACTGCTTGAGGCGACGTGACATTCATGCACAAGGCACAAGTGCTGGCAGGTTTCTGCGGGCACCCACAGTGCAGCGTTGCATTCTTGAAACCGTTGCTTGACCCTTTCCCTAAAATCAGGAAGATTCGCTTACACCTCTTATGGCTTATAATAGCCGTCTCCTGGGATAACAATAGCAATACTGAGAATAATGAAAATAAAACGCATCATAGGCTGAAGAAATTAAACGCTCGGCACGTCTTTTCTTCAGCCTTACATGACTATATATCTATATATGTATACATCCATATATTTGGGTAGAAATCCATAAAAATATATATCGATATATATGCATTTCTATATATTTATATAGATATTTATCTATACACAGAAACAGATAGATAGATAGATGGATAGATAGATAGATAGATAGATAGATAGATAGATAGATAGATAGATAGATAGATAGATAGATAATGATAGAAAGACTGTATGCAATAACCCTGGATGTCTGACAGTTGAAGCAGACTGGTGATGTCATTAAGGCTCTATTATGACACGTACAGCTTGGAAGCATAAATACTACAGCACGGCAGCCATTTATAGCCAGTCTCCATTGGAGATGGAAGTGGGCAGGAATGTACTGGCCTATCTTCCCAAGACGCCACAGCAGCCGGACAAATTGTATGTTCGACAGAATGGCTGTTTTATTCAGCCCATAAGGGTGACTACCCACTACAGTTTTTTTTTTTCACTGCGAAATTCGTAGCAGTTTTTTTTCTGCAGGGGTCTATGGGAATTGTAATGTTAAAATCGAAATCACGCAAATTCGCAATTTACCGCGAAATCGCGATTTTAACATTACAAGTCCCATAGACTCCTGCAGAAAAAAAAACGCTGCGAATTTCGCAGTGAAAAAAAACTGTAGTGGGTAGTCATCCTAAGGGGGAAACGGCGGCCTACAAAATCTGATTGGTCGCTGCTGCCACCATTTATGAAAAGGTCGGCTCAGTTCTTCCATGGATAAGAATAAGGTAGGTACATAGGCAGGCAGGTAGGTTCAGTTTTTGTAGGTTGAGGAATGCTTATGGGCAAGGCCTTATGTCTGAACGCTGGCGCATGAAATGGCAGAGAGGCCCGGCCCTGTGCATTCACTGATTATTGCCGTCAGCTGCTGTCTGCTTTCAAGCATGAATCAGGGGCTTCACACTTATCAACTGGCTTTGATTGTGGGTCACGCAGGTTGGTTGCAATGCCCTAGTATAAACGATACCTGGAACACAAGCCAGTCCTCAGGATGCATTCTAACTCAAGAGCACGATCACGTTGTGCCTGACCAATGTTTCCATCTTGGGTAATAGCACAGTCCTAAGCGATATGGAGTGGAGTTGGCATATGAGCTGGTCTGTGGTTTTGCTTCCAACAGTTTCCACCGCACGCAGATGCTCGGTGGATACAATGTTGCGCGCTGGGGAAAACCCCAGGAATAATCCACAGCAGGCAGGCAAGCAAAGTATAAATAAGGGGGGGATTGGTTAGCTGCCTGCAACTCTTGCTTGTACCCGAATAAGGTTTTGCCTGCAACGCGGCCTTGTACTGCTTGAGGCGACGTGACATTCATGCACAAGGCACAAGTGCTGGCAGGTTTCTGCGGGCACCCACAGTGCAGCGTTGCATTCTTGAAACCGTTGCTTGACCCTTTCCCTAAAATCAGGAAGATTCGCTTACACCTCTTATGGCTTATAATAGCCGTCTCCTGGGATAACAATAGCAATACTGAGAATAATGAAAATAAAACGCATCATAGGCTGAAGAAATTAAACGCTCGGCACGTCTTTTCTTCAGCCTTACATGACTATATATCTATATATGTATACATCCATATATTTGGGTAGAAATCCATAAAAATATATATCGATATATATGCATTTCTATATATTTATATAGATATTTATCTATACACAGAAACAGATAGATGGATAGATAGATGGATAGATAGATAGATAGATAGATAGATAGATTGATTGATAGAAAGACTGTATGCAATAACCCTGGATGTCTGACAGTTGAAGCAGACTGGTGATGTCATTAAGGCTCTATTATGACACGTACAGCTTGGAAGCATAAATACTACAGCACGGCAGCCATTTATAGCCAGTCTCCATTGGAGATGGAAGTGGGCAGGAATGTACTGGCCTATCTTCCCAAGACGCCACAGCAGCCGGACAAATTGTATGTTCGACAGAATGGCTGTTTTATTCAGCCCATAAGGGTGACTACCCACTACAGTTTTTTTTTTTCACTGCGAAATTCGTAGCAGTTTTTTTTCTGCAGGGGTCTATGGGAATTGTAATGTTAAAATCGAAATCACGCAAATTCGCAATTTACCGCGAAATCGCAATTTTAACATTACAAGTCCCATAGACTCCTGCAGAAAAAAAAACGCTGCGAATTTCGCAGTGAAAAAAAACTGTAGTGGGTAGTCATCCTAAGGGGGAAACGGCGGCCTACAAAATCTGATTGGTCGCTGCTGCCACCATTTATGAAAAGGTCGGCTCAGTTCTTCCATGGATAAGAATAAGGTAGGTACATAGGCAGGCAGGTAGGTTCAGTTTTTGTAGGTTGAGGAATGCTTATGGGCAAGGCCTTATGTCTGAACGCTGGCGCATGAAATGGCAGAGAGGCCCGGCCCTGTGCATTCACTGATTATTGCCGTCAGCTGCTGTCTGCTTTCAAGCATGAATCAGGGGCTTCACACTTATCAACTGGCTTTGATTGTGGGTCACGCAGGTTGGTTGCAATGCCCTAGTATAAACGATACCTGGAACACAAGCCAGTCCTCAGGATGCATTCTAACTCAAGAGCACGATCACGTTGTGCCTGACCAATGTTTCCATCTTGGGTAATAGCACAGTCCTAAGCGATATGGAGTGGAGTTGGCATATGAGCTGGTCTGTGGTTTTGCTTCCAACAGTTTCTACCGCACGCAGATGCTCGGTGGATACAATGTTGCGCGCTGGGGAAAACCCCAGGAATAATCCACAGCAGGCAGGCAAGCAAAGTATAAATAAGGGGGGGATTGGTTAGCTGCCTGCAACTCTTGCTTGTACCCGAATAAGGTTTTGCCTGCAACGCGGCCTTGTACTGCTTGAGGCGACGTGACATTCATGCACAAGGCACAAGTGCTGGCAGGTTTCTGCGGGCACCCACAGTGCAGCGTTGCATTCTTGAAACCGTTGCTTGACCCTTTCCCTAAAATCAGGAAGATTCGCTTACACCTCTTATGGCTTATAATAGCCGTCTCCTGGGATAACAATAGCAATACTGAGAATAATGAAAATAAAACGCATCATAGGCTGAAGAAATTAAACGCTCGGCACGTCTTTTCTTCAGCCTTACATGACTATATATCTATATATGTATACATCCATATATTTGGGTAGAAATCCATAAAAATATATATCGATATATATGCATTTCTATATATTTATATAGATATTTATCTATACACAGAAACAGATAGATAGATAGATGGATAGATAGATAGATAGATAGATAGATAGATAGATAGATAGATAGATAGATAGATAGATAGATAGATAGATAGATAGATAGATAGATAGATTGATTGATAGAAAGACTGTATGCAATAACCCTGGATGTCTGACAGTTGAAGCAGACTGGTGATGTCATTAAGGCTCTATTATGACACGTACAGCTTGGAAGCATAAATACTACAGCACGGCAGCCATTTATAGCCAGTCTCCATTGGAGATGGAAGTGGGCAGGAATGTACTGGCCTATCTTCCCAAGACGCCACAGCAGCCGGACAAATTGTATGTTCGACAGAATGGCTGTTTTATTCAGCCCATAAGGGTGACTACCCACTACAGTTTTTTTTTTTCACTGCGAAATTCGTAGCAGTTTTTTTTCTGCAGGGGTCTATGGGAATTGTAATGTTAAAATCGAAATCACGCAAATTCGCAATTTACCGCGAAATCGCGATTTTAACATTACAAGTCCCATAGACTCCTGCAGAAAAAAAAACGCTGCGAATTTCGCAGTGAAAAAAAACTGTAGTGGGTAGTCATCCTAAGGGGGAAACGGCGGCCTACAAAATCTGATTGGTCGCTGCTGCCACCATTTATGAAAAGGTCGGCTCAGTTCTTCCATGGATAAGAATAAGGTAGGTACATAGGCAGGCAGGTAGGTTCAGTTTTTGTAGGTTGAGGAATGCTTATGGGCAAGGCCTTATGTCTGAACGCTGGCGCATGAAATGGCAGAGAGGCCCGGCCCTGTGCATTCACTGATTATTGCCGTCAGCTGCTGTCTGCTTTCAAGCATGAATCAGGGGCTTCACACTTATCAACTGGCTTTGATTGTGGGTCACGCAGGTTGGTTGCAATGCCCTAGTATAAACGATACCTGGAACACAAGCCAGTCCTCAGGATGCATTCTAACTCAAGAGCACGATCACGTTGTGCCTGACCAATGTTTCCATCTTGGGTAATAGCACAGTCCTAAGCGATATGGAGTGGAGTTGGCATATGAGCTGGTCTGTGGTTTTGCTTCCAACAGTTTCTACCGCACGCAGATGCTCGGTGGATACAATGTTGCGCGCTGGGGAAAACCCCAGGAATAATCCACAGCAGGCAGGCAAGCAAAGTATAAATAAGGGGGGGATTGGTTAGCTGCCTGCAACTCTTGCTTGTACCCGAATAAGGTTTTGCCTGCAACGCGGCCTTGTACTGCTTGAGGCGACGTGACATTCATGCACAAGGCACAAGTGCTGGCAGGTTTCTGCGGGCACCCACAGTGCAGCGTTGCATTCTTGAAACCGTTGCTTGACCCTTTCCCTAAAATCAGGAAGATTCGCTTACACCTCTTATGGCTTATAATAGCCGTCTCCTGGGATAACAATAGCAATACTGAGAATAATGAAAATAAAACGCATCATAGGCTGAAGAAATTAAACGCTCGGCACGTCTTTTCTTCAGCCTTACATGACTATATATCTATATATGTATACATCCATATATT